>NW_017671665.1:115054-210063 GCF_001879085.1 Nicotiana attenuata
CGTTGCTCGCCGGTTTACCTGCAAATAAGCAATACAAGCATATACTGTGCATAAATTTAAACGTGATGCAAGTTCCCGTCGGACCATGAATGCTGTCTTTGGACGGTTAGGATGACGTCCTCAGACCATGATGTCCTGGGCCATGAAGCGTATAATAAAGGATTCGCAGGCCATGAAATGATGCTCTCGGGCTATGAGAATGATGCCTCCGAACCATGATGCCTTTGAATAATGATATGCAAGAGATTAAAGGAGATCTTCAGGCCATGGCATGGTGTTCTCGGGCTATGTAAATTGTGCCTCCGAACGATGACGCCCTTAGATAATTTGGCGATCTTTCAGCCCATGAAATGCAATAGGTGGCGATCTTTCAGCCATGCAAAAAAAAATAAAGTGGCGATCTTTCAGCCATGCATCATCTTTTAGCCATGCAAATGACGGAGACTAGTCGGGGGGGCAGAATGGTAGCCTTATGCAATGCAAAAAAAATGCAGAATGGTAAATAGGATTTCTTAGCTGATAGCAGGTTGCGATATTGTGACTGCTGGGGACATTGCGATACAGGGAATATCGCCGGCGCACGTGAATAGCAAATGCAGGCAAGTGCAACAGTTCTGAGAGTTGTATTCCTGAACAATGTTTGTCTCGCTAGTGTACAGTATGTCAGGTGCTTCGAATCCAAGGCTCACGGTAGAGGGGGAGTTCGCATCCCTGATGTTGTTCTTTGATACGGTGATACGGTAAGTATCATTGGGGGGTAGCGTTGCTGAACAGAAAAAAGAAACATGCATGAATTTGAAAAAATATGTCGTAAGTATATATTTAAGAAATAACTTTTAGATGAACCGATGACTGTGACGTGGCTCAAGACATTGCAACCTCTCTTGCTACGGAATTTTGAGGGTCCTCCTCAAGGACCCATAGGGCTGCTACGTATCCCCTCTTAAACGGGAATCAAGTCAGACGTAGTTCAAATACAAAATATATGGAAAACATAAGGATGAATCTGTGCCCGTTGGAGGCGGCAGGCTTGATTGGTCCAATGACATCCATTCCCCAGGCGGCGAAAGGCCATGGTGAGCTTGTTGCATTAAGCTCATTGGGAGGGTGGCCAGTGCATCGGCGAATTCATTCTGGTTTCTGGGGACATGTCGGAATTCCGTCTTTGTGAACCTCTTCTTCAGTTCTTGCATGTGATGCAGATACGGGAGTATCTTAGAGTTCTTGGTTGCCCATTCCTCTCGGACCTGATGTATGAGTAAGTCTGAATCCCCAATTACTAACAATTCCTGAACTTTCATGTCAATGGCCATTTTGAGCCCTAGGATGCAGGCTTCATACTCGGCCATATTTTGGTGCAGGGGAACCTAAGCTTAGCTGACACTGGATAGTGCTGACCGATTTCTGATACTAGGACTGCTCCTATGCCAACTCCTTTGAAATTTGCTGCTCTGTCGAAAACATTGTCAAATTCACTCAACAGGATTTGCCACTTGGCTAGCTTGCCAGTGGGAATGGGCTTCTGAAAGATGTACTTTAGCGGATCCATCCTTGATATAAGATATGTAGTATAGGCACAGAAGTAATGTCTCAGTTTCTGGGCTACCTAATTCAGAGCACAGCAGGTGCGTTCTAACAGAGAATACCGAGCCTCGTACGGACTTCTTGTTGAGATAGTAATATTGCCCCAGGACGCAACCGAAGGCACCATCTAGCACTGTGATGTAGAGTAGTAGAGGTCTACCTAGCTCAGGCGGGACTAAAACCGGTGGTGTGGATAGGTATTTCTTCTTGGTGGCCGCGTCCTTCTTCAACATCTTAAAGATTGGCTCACAGATAACTGTACACTGTGCTATGAACCAGCTGATGTAGTTGAGTCTTCCTAAGAAACTCATCACGTCTTTTTTGTTCTTTGGTGATGGAGTCTTCCATGTGATCAGTGGCCTTCTTGGACTTGATGATAATGCCATCTACATCCATGTAGGTCAAACGACATCATCTTGTAGCAGTAAATTCCCCGCGGCATAATGAAAGCCGTTTTCTCAGCATCTTCCTCGTCTCCAAATCTGATGATACCCATCAAAACAATCCACAAAGCAGCTCATGGTGCAGTCGTGGTCAAGGGGAAATCGTCTTTCGGACTGGCCCGGTGAGATCCCGGTAGTCGACACAGACTCTAACCTTTCCGTCCTTCTTTGGCACTGGCACAATGTTAGCTAACTATGTTGGGTATTCCACTACCCTGAGGACTTTGGCTTGACCTGCTTGGTTCAGCCTCATTCCGGTGATTCGGTTTGACATTCTCTTCGTCTCCCAGGTTAACAATCTCAGTCTCATCCAGGTTGGACTTTGGTCTGTTTTCAAAATTCTCAACTTCCTTGACAATCTCTTTCGGTATGTCATCTTCCTCTGAATCTATATCCGTTCGTCGCGTTGTCTCATTGCATCAGATCAACAACCGGGCTCTAGCCTGTCCTGAGAATGACACAACAATCCATATCATCGTCTCCCAGGAACAAATTCCTCATCGCTGCCAGTGCTTCCTCTTCTTCTGACCCATAGATAACTTCGGCCGGTTGGAAAGTCTGTTCCAAGTGTGGTATTGGCTGCTCCAATGGATAATAAGCATTGGATTACAACGTCAAATATGTTCAACGTCACATAAATGCACCCGTGATTGTTGACACATTTCGACTTTTAAAACAAAGTGGCGATCTTTCAGCCATGCAAGCGTAAATAATGTGGCGATCTTTCAGCCATGCAAAAATAAAGTGGCGATCTTTCAGCCGTGCAAAAATAAAGTGGCGATCTTTCAGCCGTGCAAGAGTAAATAAGGTGGCGATCTTTCAGCCATGCTAACNAATGGTAGCCTTATGCAATGCCAAAAAATACAGATGGAGACAGTGACAGTTTTTAGTCTCGAAAGGCAGAATGGTAGCCTTATGCAATGCAAAAGATGCAGATTGAGACAGTGTCTAGTCTCGGAAGGCAGAATGGTAGCCTTATGCAATGCAAAAAATGCAGAATGGTAAATAGGATTTCTTAGCTGATAGCAGGTTGCGATATTGTGACTGCTGGGGATATTGCGATACAGGGAATATCACCGGCGCACGTGAATAGCAAATGCGCGCAAGTGCAACAATTCTGAGAGTTGTATTCCTGAACAATGTTTGTCTCGTGAGTGTACAATATGTCAGGTGCTTTCGCAATCCAAGTGTCTGCATCCAAAGAAAAATCATGAGTTTTGTAGAGGGGGAGGTTAGTTCGCATCCCTAATGGCCTTGTTTGACCTGTTCGGCTTTGATACGGTGATACGGTAAGTATCATTGGAGGGTAACGTTGCTGAACAAAAAAACATGCATGAATTTGAAAAAATATGTTGTATGTATATATTTAAGAAATAACTTTTAGATGAACCGATGACTGTGACGTGGCTCAAGACATTGCAACCTCTCTTGCTACGGAATTTTGAGGGTCCTCCTCAAAATTCTGCCCCAGTTTAATGGGTTGATGCTTCTGGCGGCCGCTTGCGATGATCGGTTGAAATTACTTCGGAATTTTGAGGGTCCTCCTCAAAATTCTACCCCAGTTTCCAATTTCGGGGGGAAATGAAAATTTTATTAATTTGTGACCGAACCCATAGGGCTGCCTACGTATCCCCTCTTAAACGGGAATCAGGTCAGACGTAGTTCAATTACAACATATATGGAAAACATAAAGATCACACATAGTAACGCTTGACTGTATCTGAATTAATTGGCTTTGGCCAAAATCTCTCCGTCCATTTCTGCAAGTATAAGGGCTCCTCCTGTCAGAACCCGGTGAACCATGTATGGACCTTGCCAGTTGGGAGAGAATTTCCCCTTGGCTTCATCTTGATGTGGGAAAATTTCCTTTAATACCAGCTGCCCTGGTGTGAACTATCTCGGCTTGACTCTTTTGTTGAAGGCTCTGGACATCCTGTTCTGATAAAGCTGACTGTGGCAAACTGCATTCATTCTTTTTCCATCTATGAGAGCTAACTGCTTGTAACGACTCTTCACCCATTCTGCATCGTCGAGCTCAGCTTTCTGTATGATTCTTAAGGAAGGAATTTCTACTTCCGCTGGAATGACGGCTTCTGTACCATAAACCAGCATATAGGGGTTGCCCCATTTGATGTGCGGACTGTGGTGCGATACCCCAAAAAAGCAAATGATAGCTTCTCATGCCACTGCTTGTGCTTCTCCACCATTTTCCTCAGTATCTTCTTAATGTTCTTGTTGGCGGCTTCTACAGCTCCGTTCATTTAAGGCTTGTAGGCTGTAGAATTCTTGTGTTTGATCTTGAAGGTTTCACACATAGCTTTCATCAAGTCACTGTTGAGGTTGGAGCCATTGTTAGTGATGATTGATTCTGGAATCCCGAATCGACAAACGATGCGGTCGCGGACAAAGTCTGCCATGACTTTCTTAGTCACTGCTCTGTAAGATGTTGCTTCGACCCATTTAGTGAAATAGTCAATTGCCACTAGGATGAATCTGTGCCCACTAGAGGCGGCAGGCTCGATTGGTCCAATGACATCCATTCCCCAGGCGGCGAAAGGCCATGGTGAGCTTGTTGCATTAAGCTTATTGGGAGGCACCTTTATCATGTCTGCATGTGTTTGCCAGCGGTGGCATCTCCGGACATGCTGGATGCAGTCTGTCTCCATAGTTATCCAAAAGTAACCAGCCCGGAGTATCTTCTTGGCTAAAATAAAGCCGTTCATATGCGGACCACAGGTCCCAGCATGGATTTTTCCTAGCAACTTGGATGCTTCCTTTGCGTCGACACACCTGAGTAGTCCCAAATCAGGAGTCCTCCTATACAGGATTCCTCCACTGTGAAAGAAATTGTTGGATAACCTCCGAAGTGTGCGCTTCTGAATACGATTTGCAAGTTTTGGGTACTCTCCTTTTGCCAAATATTCCTTGATATCATGAAACCAAGGTTTTCCATCTGCTTCTTCTTCAACATGGGCACAATAAGCTGGCTGATCATGGATCTTTACTGGAATGGGATCAATGAAGTTTTTGTCTGGATGTTGTATCATGGATGACAGGGTGGCTAGTGCATCGGCGAATTCATTCTGGATTCTGGGGACATGTCGGAATTCTGTTTTTGTGAACCTCTTCTTCAGTTCTTGCACGTGATGCAGATACGGGAGTATCTTAGAGTTCTTGGTTGCCCATTCCTCTCGGACCTGATGTATGAGTAAGTCTGAATCCCCAGTTACTAACAATTCCTGAACATTCATGTCAATGGCCATTTTGAGCCCTAAGATGCAGGCTTCATACTCGGCCATATTGTTGGTGTAGGGGAATCTAAGCTTAGCTAACACTGGATAGTGCTGACCGGTTTCTGATACTAGGACCGCTCCTATGCCAACTCCTTTGAAATTTGATGCTCCGTCGAAAAGCATTCTCCACCCATCATAGGCTTCTGCAATATCCTCTCCTATGAATGATACCTCTTCATCAGGAAAATACATCTTTAGGGGTTCGTATTCTCCACCCACGGGATTTTCGGCAAGATGATCTGCTAGTGCCTGTCCCTTGATTGCTTTCTAAGTCACGTAGACAATGTCAAATTCACTCAACAGGATTTGCCACTTGGCTAGCTTGCTAGTGGGCATGGGCTTCTGAAAGAAGTACTTTAGCGGATCCATCCTTGATATAAGATATGTAGTATAGGCACAGAAGTAATATCTCAGCTTCTAGGCTACCCAAGTCAGAGCACAGCACGTGCGTTCTAACAGAATCGGGCCTCGTACGGAGTGAACTTCTTGCTGAGATAGTAAATGGCCTGCTCTTTCCTCCCCGTTGATCATGTTGACCTAGGACGCAACCGAAGGCACCATCTAGCACTGCGATGTAGAGTAGTAGAGGTCTACCTAGCTCAGGCGGGACTAAAACCGGTGGTGTGGACAGGCATTCCTTAATTCTGTCGAAAGCTTTCTGGCATTCATCAGTCCACTTGGTGTCGGCGTCCTTCTTCAACATCTTAAAGATTGGCTCACAGATAACTGTAGACTGTGCTATGAACCGGCTGATGTAGTTGAGTCTTCCTAAGAAACTCATCACATATTTTTTGTTCTTTGGTGGTGGCAATTCCTGAATGGCCTTGACCTTTGATGGATCCAGTTCTATTCCCCGGCGGCTTACAATAAACCCAAGTAATTTTCCAGCGGGAACCCCAAATGCACACTTTGCGGGATTCATCTTTTGGTTGTATCTCCGCAATCTGTTGAAGAACTTTCTCAAATCTTCCATGTGACCGGTGGCCTTCTTGGACTTGATGATAACGTCATCTACGTACACCTCGATCTCTTTGTGTATCATATCATGAAAAATGGTGGTCATGGCCCTCATGTAGGTGGCCCCTGCATTCTTTAACCCAAACGACATCATCTTGTAGCAGTACATTCCCCACGGCATAATGAAAGTTGTTTTCTCAGCATCTTCCTCATCCATCCAGATCTGATGATACCCAGCAAAACAATCCACAAATGACTGCAGCTCATGCTTGGCGCAGTTATCGATCAGGATGTGTATGTTTGGCAAGGGGAAATCATCTTTCGGACTGGCCCGGTTGAGATCCCGGAAGTCAACACAGACTCTAACCTTTCCGTCCTTCTTTGGCACTGGCACAATGTTAGCTAACCATGTTGGGTACTCCACTACCCTAAGGACTTTGGCTTTGACCTGCTTGATGACTTCTTCCTTGATTTTCATACTCATATCTGGCTCGAACTTTCTAAGCTTCTGTTTTACCGGCGGACATGTCGGATCAGTTGGCAGTTTGTGTGCCACAATAGATGTACTCAGACCAGTCATGTCATCATACGACCATGTGAATATGTCCTCACACTCTCTTAGAAATTCTGTGTACTCTTCCTTTTCTGACGGTGATAAGTGAACGCTCATTCGTGTTTCTTTGACATTCTCTTCGTCTCCCAGGTTAACAATCTCAGTCTCGTCCAGGTTGTACTTTGGTCTGTTTTCAAAATTCTCAACTTCCTTGACAATCTCTTCCGGTATGTCATCTTCCTCTGAATCTATATCCGTTTGTCGCGTTGTCTCATTGCATGTCACAGTCAGTGGTTCATCAAGACAAGTAATAGTAATGCTGTATAAGTAAAGTAATGAGAGAAAATAATAAGAGTATTGATTTATAAGAATAAAAATCGAAATGCTTTGATAAATTCCATAACTGTTTTGAACATTGAAGATCTTATTGTGAAATTTAAAATGCGAAAGGAAAGTCAACTAGTAAAAATAAAAGATAGTGCATGATGCTTGTTCAGCCTTGCTACCCCGAGGCTCGCCTGGCTCTGGTGGTTCTGACGGTCCAGTTATTGAGGCATGCTCCTCTGCTCACAGCCTGTATGGAAGGGCCTTCCTCCCCCTCCTCCTCGAGAATGACACAACAATCCATATCATAGTCTCCCAGGAACAAATTCCTCATCGCTGCCAGTGCTTCCTCTTCTTCTGACCCATAGATAACTTCGGTCGGTTGGAAAGTCTGTTCCAAGTGCGGTATTGGCTGCTCCAATGGATAGTAAGGACCGCGCCATGGTGGCGACCAGTTGTTGAACTCTTCCCAGGTATACTCATATCCTAGATCAAAGGTAGTGCCATGTTTCTTAAGTTTGATAGGCTTAGCGATTCCTTGGAGGTTCTTGCCAAGTCCATTGCTAGGTTCGTATCTGCTCCAGTTCAATATGCTTTCAATTTTGTTATCCCACCATTTGTCTTTATCAATGGCGTTGACCCGCTCGATGTGGTGATAAGTCTCCCCGCCTATCTTTCTTCTGCCTCCGATTGCTGGGATGGTTTGGCGACTGTATATGGGATTACTACCATCGCCGTGGATGATTACCTTCTGGTCATTCCACTCAAACTTCACTGCCTAATGTAGTGTTGATGCAACGGCCCCAGTAGCATGAATCCAGGGTCGTCCTAACAGCAGATTGTAAGATGTCGGCACGTCTATCACTTGAAAGTCAACATCAAACCAAGTAGGCCCCATTTGTAAACATAGGCTAATTTTCCCAATGGTGGACCTTTGGGAACCGTCGAAAGTTTTGACGTTGATGGCCCCGTCCTTGATCTCGTGTAGTCCCTTACCCAACGTCCTGGGTGTTACCAACGGACAAATGTTGAGGCTGGATCCCCCATCAATCAAGACTCTGGTGACAAAATAATCTTCGCATTGCACGGTGATGTGCAATGCCTTGTTGTGACTCAACCCTTCTGGTGGCGGCTCATCTTCATGGAAAGTGATCTTGTGACTTTCCAATACCTGGCCTACCGTGTTAGCCTTCTCCCCGCCGGTGATGTTGCTCGGTACATACGCCTCACTCAGTACCCTCAATAGGGCATTTTTATGCGCATCGAAGTTCTGTAGCAAAGTAAGGATGGAAATTTGCGCCGGTGTTTTGTTCAGCTGATCAACGACCGAGTATTCCTTGGCCTGTATCTTTCTCCAGAGATCGTCGGGCCCGGTCTCGGTGATGGTTGGCCGACTAGAGGCCTGCTTGCTTGACTCAGCCAAATATTCCGGGGTATAAACCCTACCGGTTCTCGTCATACCCTGTTCCGCAATAGCTTCCTCGAACATAACTTTGCCTTTACTTCTTGCCTCGGCTGTGTAGTCCCATGGTATAGCCTTTGAATGGAATGGTGTTATGGATGACATTGCCACTGGAATTGGAGTGGCTATCTTTACCCTAAACGGAGCCTGTACCTTGGGCCGTAAAACTGCAACTTCGAATGGTGTAGGTCCCTTTGCTGGAGACACGAATTCGACCTTAATTGGTGCTGGCGTCTTTGCAGATGATGATGCATCAAAATCAAGTGGCATGGACATATTTATCTCGAAGTCCCCAGAGGGCTGAATCTGGACTACAATCGGATCGTCACCTTCTGTGATCAAACCGGTCGATCCCTTGGGGTCCCAATCATCCTCTATTTCAATCATGTGAACGCCTCCACCCTTGTGGTCTGGCAGAGGGTTATTGCGGACATTTGGAGCAGGTTCCTTTGCCACAATAATCTTGTTGTCAGTTAGAGTCTGGATCTTATCCTTCAGAGAACAGCATTCGTCAATGGTGTGTCCTTTCATGCCCGAATGGTATACACAGGATTTATTTGGATTAATCCACTGAGAAGGGTTTTCAGGAGCAGCAGGGATAGGGGTGACGTAACCAGCAGTTTTGAGTCTTTTATATAATTGGTCGATAGGTTCAGCAATAGCCGTGTACTGTTTTGGGGGTCGTCGGTCAAAGTTTGGTCGGGGTCTAGGGAAGTCTTGGCGTGGAGGAGGGGACTGGTAGTGGGATGGTTGAGTGTTGTAGGCTTGGTAAACATGTGCTGGTTAGGAATATTTGGGTGAAAGTGGGCTGATATGTGGGAGGTGATTGGTAGGTGAGTGGTGGAGCTTGGTAAGAGGGTGAGGGTGCTTGGTAGTTTGGAGTAGGCTGATATGTGAGTGGCGGCATTGGGTAGGTTTGGAATGTGATGGGAGATTTGGTTCTCTGTGCCACCATTACGGCTCCTACGTCCTTTTTCTTGGACACACCGCCTGACTGTAAGGCCTTGTTTGTAGCTTGTAAAGCCTCGAAATTAGTAACCATTCCGCTTTTGATGCCCATCCTTTCCCCTAGCTTGATAATGTCAGAAAATTTATGGCCCTCGATCATCATCAGCCTCTCATAATATTGTGGGTCTTGAGCCCGAACGAAGAATTTGTTCATCTATTCTTCTTCTAAGGCAGGTCTAACCTTAGCTGCTTCGGACCTCCAGCGAGTAACATACTCGCGGAAGGTCTCTGTGGGCTTCTTCTTTAGGTTTTGAATGTAGAACACATCCGGCGCATTCTCCGTGTTGAACCTGAACCTGTCCATAAAGTCGGACGCCATGCTTACCCAGTTCGGCCACTTCTTTGGATCTTGGCTAATGTACCAAGATAAAGCATCTCCCTTCAGGCTCCTCATGAAAAGCTTCATGCGGATTTTCTTGTCTTTTCCCACTCCGACCATCTTGTCACAGTATGTTCTCAAGTGGACCCTCGGATCCCCTGTACCATCAAACATCTTGAACTTGGGAGGTTTGTACCCCTCGGGCAGTTCAACATCGGGCTGTATGCAAAGATCTTCGTAGTTCAGCCCTTCAACTCCCTTACTTCCTTCAACGCCCTGAATTCTGCTAGTCAACTTCTTAAGTTCTTCAGCCAAGTTCTTGATAAGCAAATCTTTGTCATCAGGCTCGGATGTGTTTGAGATGGGTGGGGTGGAGTGCGGCACAATCTCCACATATATGGGGGTGTTATGGTGGGTGTGGCAGTGATCATTTGTGGAGTTTTATGGTTCTAGGATGAGCAACGGGGTATTGTTGGAAGTATGGCAGGTGTTGCAGTGGTGGTGAGGAACGGTGTGGTTCTGTTGCTTTGGGAGACTCTGTGGAGGTGTGGGGTTCTGAGCATTTGGGAAGTTGATATCTGGAGTAGTGAGGGAAAATGACAGATTCGCCAAATTCCGGACTTGATCAAGTTCTTCCTGAAATTTCAGCAGCTTTTGCTCCAGTTGGGAGGCATTCTCCTTTGGAACCAAAGTACCATGACCGTGAGTGACCTCTACCCGTTCAGTTGAGTTTTCCTTTCTGGTGTTGTTCAAATCTTCCATCTTTCCTTTGTTCTTGTTTTTGACGGGACTGAGAGGAGGAGTGGGTGGAGGGCCCTTGGATCTTGTGGAATAGGATGATGTTGCCAGAGTGCTCAAACTAACCTTTGGGGAGGGGAATATATAAACAAAAAGTAAAAACAAAAAGGTAACAAGTCGGTGAGGGTTCGTGAAAAATCTATGCAATATTTAAACACATAATGCGGGAATGTAAATCGTGTCCTAATTTGGGTAGGCCTAGCGACATATTGATTTGGAGAACTTGGAATACTAAATGCGTCATTTTATTGATAGAAAATAAGACGAATCCCAAATCGACGCTAAATAACAGGAAAAGTAAAGTCACTAGTGGCCATTGGCCTTATTACATTTTAAACAACGAAAAGATAAAGTCCTATCTACTTGGTCCCTGAAGGACCCTCCCAGGCTCGGCATCCCTGGCTTCGTCAAATAACTTCCCCAGCTCGCGAAGTCCTAGCAATAGGTAAGCTCTAGCTAGATGTCCGCCTTCGTTTCCCACGGCATTCTGATAGTCTTCGGCCCTTTCGGGAAACCTTCTTTCCTGTTCCACTATGCCTCGCTCCAGGTATCCCAGTCGCTTGTTAGCATTGATGGCCATGTCCTTCCATTTCTCAATTAACTTTTGATTGGCTTCTTGTATTTCACGGTGCTCACTTTCGCACTCCCGGATTCTTTTGCGTAGCTGATTGTATGTAACCTGTGCCTCGGCCTTTTCGTCTATGATCCTGTAACCTCGAACGAACCCAGGTTCATCCAGACCATCATGATTATCCTCCAACTAACCGGAATAGTAAGGAGTACAACCGGCGTGATATCGATCTGGTTCGATGATATCCCTTCCCATGACGATCTTGCAGTGCCACATATGCTGAGCTTGGCACTTGTAAGGACTATCGTCAGCCTGGAAGTCAGCCTGGAAATGACTCATCTTGTCGACCCTGGGTACAACCTGCTTCCTACCAGCTTGCCTCATAACTCGGAGAGGGACGTAAGGGTACGTTCCTCTCAGACCGATTAATATCAGAAAAGGTGCGTCTCGGGATCGGGCGATGAATTCTTCAGTTGGAAACCATTCGAACACCAATTATACTTGCTCCTCGGTCAGATTATCAAATAGCTCGAACAATCCTTTGGCATCCTCTGGCTGAGCAAACATATCAGGGATATAATTCATTCGCTTTGGGTGATGGAAAGCGATATGATCGTCCCAGTCCCTTCGTTGAATCTCTTGTCGGTATTCACCCTTTTGTAGATGCTCCATGAGCCACAGCTGAAGTAGTAAATTGCAACCCTCGAAGTGACTAGCTCCCCGTTGACATTTCTCTAGGGCTCGGTATATTTCTGCGACGATCATGGGCGCGATGCTGAATGGTTGCCCTCCAATTCCTTCCACTAAGGTTTTAGTAACCATGGCTAGTCGGGTGTGGATTCTTGCCTTCTTCATTGGAAACACAATCAACCCCAAAAAGCAGAACATGAATACAAAGACCCTTCGATGAATATGTCCTAATGAGGTGATGGCAAACTCATCAGGATAGGTACACTAGGACTTGCTGTGACCGTACCTCTCGTACAAATAGTCAAAGGGGATATAGGATTCTTTGAGGCATGTCAGTTCTGGATTCTTCTTCAGACCCATCATTTTGAGGAAACCCCTGCCCTTGCGGTTCTCAGGCATCAATAAACCTGGAGTCTCCCATACCAAGCCGGCTAAACCTCCTATTTCTTCTAGAAAAGGCGTCATTTCAATCTCCCCGAAGCAGAAGAAGGACCTCTCACAATCCCAAAAGAGAGTAGCAGCTTCAATGATCTTGTTGTTGGGTTGGATTTTCAGGAGAGAGGGTAGATTCCTAAGATACTTTCGGACAAGAGTCTGGTCACTGGAATGAAGATCTTTCCACCAATTTAGCAGTCTCGGGTGGATGTTGGTAACCATGCCGAATCTGGGGATTTCGTGCCTCATTATCTGCAAGAAAATAAGGTTAGGCCCTTTCCCCCACCGGACTCGACTATTTAACATCAATAGTTGGCATAAAAGCATTTAGTTCTCCAAATAAATGCATAGAACGTGATAATGTCCGTTTGGGTTTCAGGGGAACCCGGTGGACTTTTGGATAAGGCTATCTTAAAGATCCAATATGTGGACAACATAACTGACTCGGCTAGGTTTGACCATGATGCATGCATAGTTTTAAATAGAGTGAGGTTTCTATGCGTTTTAGACTGGTACCCTTAAGCGGACAACTAAGGGGGAAAGGCACAGAACCCTCAACTACACCGTTGATCAACTGGTTTTACCGCAAATATGCCGTTTCCGGATTTAGGGGGTGATAATATAGGAAGAGCGCAACAACTCATTATAAGCGTTGCTATGGTATTTGTTCGGCACTAGTGGAATATGATGTCGAGCATGATTATGCAACAATTAAAGGCATGTTGTCACGTATTTGCACGTTAAAGAAAGCAGTAAATGCAACAGTTTTCATGATTCAAGGCAGTAGTAGAGGAAAGCAGTAAAGAAAAGAAAAAAAAGAGACAAGTCAGTTTTGCAATCAAAAAAAAAAATTGAATGCTTAAAAGAAATAAACAAATAATTGTGCGTGAAGAAGCATAAATTCACAATAAAGGTCTGAAATGGTAAAATCCTTAAAAGATTCCCCAGCAGAGTCGCCATGCTGTCGCGCCCCCTTTTTCTCGCGAAATTGGGTTTATGACATTTGGGAGGACAACTCATTCCTTTTGGGAATTGGATTTGATTTAAAGAGTCGCCACCTAATGATTAGGGTGCATTAGGACACCAAGGAGTTTTGATTTGAGTAACCAGAGATTGGGTAAGGGCTTGAAATTATTCTAAAGGGAAGGTCTTAGGCCCCCCTCAGAATCCACTAGTGTGGTTCCCGGCCAGACTATTATTGTGAATTTGGGTACAATTAGCATATAGACAAATAAGGCTCAAATAAGAGGGGATTTTATCACATAAAGGTTTGAAAGTAAGCAAGGTTTGAAAGAACAATTAGAAAAGCTGATTCTAAAAATAAAGAGTTAAAATGCTAAAAAGAAAGAAGAATACAGGGAGGGGGGTCCTAGGTTTATTAATAATATGGATCACCCCACACAATGCTCGGTAATCACTCCTCAATGAGGGGCTACACGTGACATTATCACGTGGTCATCATATCCATATCTACCATTCCCACCCCGTTAAGGTATTAAAGCGCGGAATGGTCTCGCTTACCTATTGCATGCTACTACCAGTCCCAACCCTGTCAGTCCCAGGGGCATTTAGGACTACTAATCCTAAGGGAGGTAGGGATGTTAAGCTTATTTGTGGTTTTAAAGGCAAAAATTCTAAGGCGACATACAAAACATGTATAGCAAATTGGGGGGAAAGCACATAACAAGCAAAGGCTCAGATATACCCCCTTTAAACAAAAGAAGCACATAACTAGCATGACTTACACATACTAGTTAGGGTCTGATTAAAAATTAAACATGCGAGGGCTTAAAGGTTGAGGCAGACTGATTTGTTACATAATTCAGATAAGAAGCCCGAATCAGGCCTGCCTGCTGGTTGTAGCTATTAACTGAAACGGATTTAATTTTACCCTAAGGCTTACCTAAGTGTTGAGACGAGGTCCTATAGGCATGATATCTACTGAATTCAGAAATAGTAAAGCTTGAAATAAACTGTTTGGATGCATACTCGTTAAACTTGCTAAGTGGGAATCAGATTATTAAAAGAGAGGCCAGATTTAAACGAACTGATTATTTGCTCTGCAATTGACAGCACCCTTATTACTGATTTTATATCCATATGTGAATGAAGAGGCTCAGATTCAATTAAGAGTTCCTATAGACATGCTTTCTAAGCGTAATTGATTTTGAACGTGGTGTAGATTGCAGAAGACTTGTTTTAAAACTTATGCACATGATATCTAGGTGCTGAACTATTTGAAAACCTACGAACATGGTATCTAAATGCAGAAATTGTTTTAAAACTATAGGCATGATTTCTAAGTGCAGAATTTATTTTAAGAACCTATAGGCATGATTTCTATATGCAGAATTGTTTGAAACCTATGAACATGATATCTAAATGCAGAAATCGTTTGAAACCTATGAACATGATATCTAAATGCAGAATTTATTTTAAGGACCTATAGGCATGATTTCTATATGCAGAAATTATTTTTAAGAACCTATAGGCATGATTTCTATATGCAAAGATTGTTTGAAATCTATGAACATGATATCTAAATGCAGAAACCTATAGGCATGATTTCTACCCTTTCTGCATACATAGTTACCCACCCTTTTCACTAGCCATCCCCAAGAGTTTATTACAAATTATTACATCCCAGATTAAAGTAAAAAAAATACATCAGAAAAAAATAAATAAAAGTACAACCAAGGAGAGCCTGATTCAGACTTCATGTCTGAAATATGAGGTAAACCAACTCCATGAGATCATGATCCAAAGCCTTTCTCCCACTTGAGTGTGTCAAAGTTCCCTAAGAGCCTCAAGGGGACTCCGGGCAATGCTCACACCCAAATGTATTACCAGATTAACACAAGTGCAGTGTGGAAAGGCCAGCCCTCAAGTGTCCAAGTTCAGAGGGAACTCAAGGTCCCAAGGCAAAGCTCATAAGAGGGGGGCAGAACTTAAAGACTAAGAGAGAGTGCAAGTGCAGAAGCAGAATTCTGAGAGGGGAAAGGGGAAAAGGAGAGGGAAATAAGTACACATAAGGAGTTCAGGGGAATAGGGAAATTGAAAGAGGCAAGGGCAGGCTGTGGGCATGCCCAACAATGGAGAATGCTAGCATACTATAAGCTTGTCCAAACACACATTAATAGAGGCTAGGATCCCAAGGGATCAGGTTTGATTCATGGGCAACAATTTACATATTGCCATGCTCCAAACCATAGCTTAAACACAAAAGGCGGTGGGGAATAGGGATTCATAACAGGACAGGCAGGAAAAGAAATCAGTAATGCTGAACTATACAAAAGCAGCAAGTAGACAGGGATAAACACATTGTTGTGGTGCTGAAACTTAAATCAGAACATACCGGTTTCAAAGAAACAAGTAGAGAAAAGCAGTAAGTCTTGAAAACAGGCCACAATGCAGACAATAATAGAAAATACTATTGCGTGTAAGTGTGAGTTCAGAAAGACTATGAGTGAGTGCCGTGTTAATGAAAGAGTCGTGCATTTATATTGTGAAAATCAGGCTGAAATAAGGTAAGAAAACATTTAAGGAACAGAATATCAATTAAGAATCAATCACACAAGACTTTCTTTAATTAAGGAATTCAGATTCAAACGGTAAAAGTTATTTAAGGAAAGAAATCAAACAAGCATTTTGTGCAAAGTAGGCAATTAGGGGAAAATACATAGAAGTTTATTTTAGGGGCAGAGCTTTGAATACACGGTTGCATAAATAAGGTAAGAGAAATCAATTAGTAGCCAGTAAATCAAGGATCAGAGATTTTGTAATCACTGGTCCATGAATGAACCAAGTCAGAAAAGTTAAGGAAAGTCAAATAACTTAAATCGAGTCATACGGAAATCAGCAAACAAGGAAAGAAATCAATCAAACCTATACAGAAGGAAGTCTGAAACTAATCAAAATTTGAAAGCCATTTTAGAGGGGAAGTTCAGCGCATATAAAGAGCATACAAACATGTTAAGAAGATGTCGTGTCAATGCAAAATCAGTAGATAATAGACTGTAGGAGCATGGTAGTCACATAGGTTAGCAATGTAGAAGAGAAGTAGCATCTAGTAGCCTACAAAAGATCTAGTGTAAAAGACCTTAGAAAAGTTTTAGTGGAAAATCAGAATTGCTTAAAGAGACAGGGGTTGAGACAAAGAATTTCGAGACTCAGTTGAGAAACAAGTTCAGAACCTCGAAATAGTTAGGGTTTCTGAAATCAGACAGCTTTAAAGATGAAGAACAAACATATCACATAGCCAATGTTCTCAAACCCGGATGAACCCCTAAATTTTAGGGTTTTACCATCAATCGAGTGCCGAGATGAGAGGGCGAGTAATCAACAAAGCAAAAGATACTAGTCGAAACAAGTTCAAAGGTCTCAGAAAGGAACTGGGACCTTCGACATGCTTTTCAATAACAGAAACTCATGAGAAACAAAGCGAAAAATAATATGCGAAACAACAGTAGAAGAACTGGTAGAAGAAACAAATAAGAACATGGTAGGGAAATCTTAACAAGAGCACAGTAGGAGTAACATAATAGAAGAAAATGGTAGAAGAGATTTAACAAGAACACAGTAGGAGAAACATAGTACAGAACACACAAGAGAAGAAGAAAATAAGAGAAACACACAAGAAAATCAGAGAAACATAACTCAAAACCCTAGATGGGAAAATAAAGGTTTTGAAAGCATAACTTTTTCTTTTTTGTAAAAAAATCAGAAAATCGTTTAAAATTTAGGGAAAACATAAATCTGGAACATATCTAATGAGATCAGAAAAACCTCAAAGCTAGGGTTTTCAGAGGAACCCAAACGGTGAGAAAGGCTTGGATCTAAGCAGGAGGAGTTGAGGCCAGGCTCGAACAGACACGGCTTGCCGGAGTAAGGTCGGAGGTGGACGTGGAACTTTAATCGATAGAGGTCTGGACCCAACTCTTCGTGGTCAAGTCATGAAAATTCAGAACCAAACGTGAGGGGCCATAGGTGGCTTGGTGGGTGGTGAAACCACCATGGATTCAGGTCAGAAGGTGGCCGGAGAAGATGAAGGGAACTCTCGGAGAGAAGGGGAAGGGGGGAAGGTTCTAGAGAGAACCATAGATTAGAGAGATAGAGACGAGAGAGGAAAATGAGGGGTTTGGGGGGTCGTTTGGCTTAAAATGGTAAGAACGGATGATGGTCGTTGATCGTTTAGATCAACGGCCAGGATTTAATATGGTTTTGGGTCGGGTAGGGGTAATTGGGGCCTTGGTCGGGTTTTAATTGAAATTGGGCTGGAAATTGGGGTCCAATTTGGGGTCAGATTTTAGGCTAAAATTGAAACGAATTGGGCTATTATTTAAATAGCCAATTTTCCCTTTTCAAATTATAAAAAATAGTAAATTGATTTTTGGAAATAAATTGAAAGTACCAAAATGATCTATAATACATAATTATCCATTTAAAAATATGAAATCTCATTTAGGAATATGAGACGAATTTAAACCTAAAAATGGCTAATATTGTAATTATGCAATTCTATCCTTAAAGATACCAAATAAATTTGTAAAAATGTGTAAAAAATACCTTACCCATATTTTAATATAAATATAAAATTCCAATAAATAAATTACCAAAATAATAATTTTTGGAAATAATCATTAGGTTTTTATGGATGAAAAAGGGAAATAAATCAGTTTAAAAATCTTAAAAATTATGGAAAAATAGTAAGATGCTTGGACATACTTATATATATGCATATATAAGCTATTTTTAAAGATATTTTGCACATAAAAATATACATGGAAAAATTGGGTATCAACACTCTCTTTTTCTCTCTCTTAAGATACCAGAAAATTAGTTTAAAATGGCCCCTTACATCTATTTTAACGAAGTTGGGTCAGGTTTTAAAAACCCAAAAATGCAGCTCCGGAACAAGTTCAGTGGTCGCATATGCGATCGCAGAATGGTATGCGGTCTACGAAAGACCGCGAAAAGTGGCCCTAGGAATTGGGCTGGTCAGCCTCACTCTGCGACCGTTATGCGGCCCTCAGACCTGTTCTGCGGGTGCATAATGCGCTGCAGACTTCCCTCTGCAAAATTCCAAGGACGATAATGCGATCAAAGTGCGGCCCGCAAAATGGTTATGCGGTCGCATAATTGGCCGCGAAACTGACCTTAAAATTTGCCAAAAAGACTACTTTACTCTACTGCCGTTATACGGCCCGCAGAGTGATTATGCGGCCGCAGAAATCCCTACTTCTACAAAAATATTTTCTTCAACTCCCCAGCGTACTGTTCAATCCCTATGCCTACTTCGGGATCACGGAATCCGGGTTTTTAGGAAAAAATTTACGGGGCCTTACACTTTGGGTTTTTGTTGTTGCTTGGTGAGGAAGAGGGAAAAGCATGAAGGGTGTCGTCGTGCCTTATTT
The DNA here is from genome assembly GCF_001879085.1 of Nicotiana attenuata. Taxonomy (NCBI): domain Eukaryota; kingdom Viridiplantae; phylum Streptophyta; class Magnoliopsida; order Solanales; family Solanaceae; genus Nicotiana; species Nicotiana attenuata. The sequence goes on from NW_017671665.1 coordinate 133,905, forward strand.
TGCATATTATTATTATTGATTGAGCGATGTTGAGGATTAAAGGATGAAGGTGATTCCGTGCACTTGATTTCTTATTATCATCTATTATAGAATGTGAGGAAGAGAGTAAAAGCACGAAGGGTGATGTCATGCCACCTCATTTTTCATATCATATGATGAGGATGAGAGTAAAAGCGCGAAGGTTGATGTTGTACCATTGCATATATGATATTACATGATGAGGATGAGAGTAAAAGCTTGATTTCTGGATTTGTGAATTTAGTTGGCTGCATCGTTGTTTTTTTCGGAAAGAGGTTACTTGGTGATTTGTACTTACTGTTCTGATCTTGCCCGTTTTTACATGTTCCCTCCATATTAATATTTTAAATGCTCTGCCTGTTAGTTCTGTTGCTTTATGTATATATCTGTACATGTTTTTAGTAGGTGTTTTGTCATAGCCTCGTCAAAATCTCGTCGAGGTTATGCTCGACACTTACAAAGTGCATTGGGTCGGTTGAACTCATGCTATACTTCTGCACTTCTTGTGCAGATTCTTGAGTTGGTCCTAGCGGCATTTAGCAGAGTTGCTGCTTGGATCACATCTGCATTTGGAGACTTGAGGTAGACTTGCATGGCAATCGCTGTCCTTGAAGTCCCCTTCCTTATCTAGTTTTATTGTTTATTCTATTTCGAATAGTTGTAATTTCTTCAATCATTAGATGTAGCACTTTTTAGTATGCGCATGTATTTGTGACATGATCACATCCAACTCTAGTCCTAAAAAGGATAATTGGTAGCCGCAAATGTAATCCGGTCTAAGAGTGCGGAGTCAAATCCCACAGAGAACTAAGGTTTCTCTATAATTGTTCAATATCACTAAGAAGACAAGCTCGAATAGTTTCTAAATTATAAATATTAAGATTCTTATGCTTAACTAATTACCTAACAAATTAAAGTAGTAAATTAACAACTAAAGATACTAAGGGTTGGAGACAAGATTGGAAAAGCCTAGAATTATAATTTCCCCAATTGTCGGAATCCTTCCCGCTATGTCTCCACAATTTTGCCTAAGTATTCTTTACTGATCATGAGCACTCGACTTATCGTAAATCTTTCTCGAGCAACTACAATATTTTACTAGTCATATTCTCTCGAATTACGCTAGCTCGTACTTTTTTACCACTCACTATGATCACGTCAAAGCTTTATTATCTCTAATCTCGCTTTTAAACCCACCGTATTGATCTCTCATATACTTTGGGAGTGACGTTGTTCAGAAACAACCTAAATATGCACTCTTTCTCAAGAAATACATAATAAATAGGGATAGTCAATTTAGATCTCTCCAATTAACAAAAATAAGCACGTAGTTGAACAAGTAGGGATATTCAAAGTCTAAATTATATCGAAAAATAATGGGAGTACATCCTCCAAAAAGGTTCAATCAAACTCTATATGATAAACTAGCTAATCATAATAGTATGTAAAACTAGAATACTAAAAGTCATAACCAACAATGAAAAATAGGAAGAAGAAGGGGAAAAACTCGTGGTTGAATCTTCCTCCTTGCTCCTAAAATGTTCTCGCCTACTTAGGTGTTGTCTTACCCTAAAGTAGTGTCTCTCCGTTCAAAAGGACATTTTATGATGCATTAATATCTATTAGGGATTGTATGGGGCGATCTTGAGCACTCCTATCTCGAAAAGGAGAAGTTGAGTCGCATGCTGGGGGATGGTGCAATGCGCGACCCCTAGGCACGCTCCAAGCACTTTTTCTTCTTTGTTTCTTTCGCGTGTTGGGGGTTGGTGCCAAAGTGTCATACTTCACTAGTTTTGATTCACTTCCTAGGCCATTTCGCACCTACCTTTCGTGCAATGCACCAATTGTAGCACGCTCCCAGCTCTTCCCTCTCAACTTCATTTTGCATTAAATCATTCGATTATTGACAACTTCCGTCCAAACTCATTCCTACGCACAATAAGAACACAATGAGCCACGTTTATAAGCATGTGATCTCCCGCAACTCACACATAAAATGATATGAACTATACTCAAAATCATGCATTTTTTGTCAGTTATCATCATCCTCCCTTTCAAATTACATATATAGACAAGTAACTTAATTTCAAAATTCACTCAAGCATCTTACAAATAACAACAGTTTATATCAACACTTAGAACCCAGCATATGCACTATTAATAGTTTTTCTCAAGTTTTCAAATCATGCCAAGACTATTTAAATATTTGTGAGACTATTTCTAACATCCTAGCCTCAAAAATTGACTCCAATACGTTCCATACTATGACTTGCTTCTTGTGCTAACTCAAAAACCAAGGACTTTACCAACCACAATCGCTTGCTCCTAATTAATTTAACTAATTACTTATTTAATTTCCACAATAGTAGTTTAGTAGATAAATAATATTTTTTTACTATCTTGGACAGTAAATTGATTTTAGTTTGCTTTGTTAACGATTAATCTAAGTCTATTTGGGTTCGGCATCCAACTTTCAAGTCACTTTATCACTTGACGGCCACATATACTTGCTTGTACTTGGGGAACCAACACTACAGGTTTAGGATCCTACGCCGTGCATTGTGATGTTTCGCGTATTGGGCTTCTTGGGCTTCACGCGGTATTGATGCAGGACTGTAGGGTGATTGCCTATGAGTCTCGGCAGTTGAAGGTTCATGAGAAGAATTAACTTGTGCGTGACTTAGAGTTGACATCCATTGTTCATGCACTGAAGATTTGGAGGCTTTATCTTTACGGCGTTCCATGTGAGGTCTATACCGACCATTGGAGTTTCCAGCACCTCTTCAAGAAGAAAGACCTTAATTTGCGAAAACGGAGATGGTTAGAGCTTTTGAAAGACTATGATATCACCATATTATTCATCTAGGGAAGGCCAATGTAGTGGTCGATGCATAGAGTAGGAAGGCTGAGAGCATGGATAGTTTGGCATATTTACCACTTGTGGAGAGGTCACTAGCTATGGATGTTGAGGTCTTCGCCAATCTATTTGTGAGAATAGATGTTTCGGAGCCTAGCAAGGTTCTTGCTTGTGTTATGTCACATTCATGGTTGTTGGAGCGTATCAAGGCTCGCCAGTTTGATGATCCTCACTTGTTGGTGTTGAAAGATACGGTGCAGGGGGTGGTGCTAAGGAGGTTGTGATTGGTGATGTGGTGTTATGCAGTTTTGGAGCTAGATTTATGTTCTAAATGTTGATGGGTTAAGAGAGTTAATCCTTTAAGAGGCTCACAGTTCGCGCTATTCCATTCACCCATGTGTCATGAAGATGTACCTTGGCTTGAAAAAGAATTATTAGTGGCAAAGAACAAGGAAAGATAATGTTGTGTATGTCTCTCGTTGTTTGAATTGTCAACAGGTGAAGTACGAGCATCAGAAATTGGGTGTATTGATACAGAGATTGGAGATACTAGAGTGGAAGTGGGAGCGCATCACTATTGACTTACTGATAGGCTTACCACGGACCTTGAGGAAGTACGATGCAGTCTGGGTTATTATGGACCCGTTCACTAAGTCTGTACATTTTATTCTAGTGGTTACTTCCTATTCTATAAAGCGATTGACTCGGATTTACATCCATGAGATTATCCGCCTGCACGGCGTGCCCATTTCTGACAGAGGCACGTAGTTCACATTGCATTTTTGGAGAGCTGTGCAACGTGAGTTGGGCGCGTGGTTCAAGCCGAGCACAATATTTTACCCTCAAACGGACAGACAGTCCGAGCGCACTATTCAGATCTTGGAGGACATGTTACATGCCTGTGTTATTGATTTCGGAGGTTCATGGGACTAGTTCTTAGCTATAGCAGAGTTCGCCTATAACAACAACTATCAGTCGAGCATCTAGATGGCTCCATACGAGGCCTTATATGGGAGGCGATGCTGTTCATTGATTGGTTGGTCTGAGCCTGGAGAGGCTAGATTGTTGGGCATTGATTTAGTCTGTGATGCTATGGAAAAGGTTAGGTGATTCACGAATGACTTCGTACAACTCAGTCTAGGCATAAGAGTTATGCGGACGAGATTTCGCTTACATGGTGGGTGAGAAGGTTCTTCTCCGAGTGTCGCCTATGAAGGGCGTGATGCAGTTTGAGAAAAAGGGAAAGTTGAGCCAAAGTTCTATTGGCCTGTTTGAGATCTTGGAGAGAGTTGGGGAGGTCGCTTATAAGCTTGCATTGCCTCCTAGCCTAGTAGGGGTACATTCAGTATTTTACATTTCTATGCTTTAGAAGTACCATGAGGACAACTCACATGTTTTGTACTTCAGCATGGTGCAGCTTGATGAAATCTGACCTCTGAGGAAGAGTCGGTAGATATTCTAGACTAGCACGTTTGCAAGTTGAGATCCAAGAGTTTTCCTTCGACGAAAGTGAAGTGGAGAGATCAGCTAATAGAGGCGTCTATGTGGGAGTCCGAGTCTGATATGCGGATTAGATACCCCCACCTTTTTACCAGTCTAGGTACTTTTCTATGTTCGTTCAAGGAAGAACATTTCTTTTAGAGGTGGAGAATGTGACGACCTCATAGGTCGTTTTGAGTACTTGCCTTTATTTCTGTGTTTTGAGACCTCCCATAACTTCATTTGATATTTCTTGATGTGCGTGTGTGGTCCGTGTCGCTTTTCAAAAAGCGTTTATGTAAAAATTTGAAGAAAATATAGTTTTTGACTTAAAATGAGGCTAGAGTTGACCAAGGTCAACATTTTGGGTAAACGATCTCGGATCGGTGTTTTGACGATTCTGGTTGGTTCGTATGATATTTTGGACTTCTACGCATGTTCGGTTGGGATTCGGGTGACCCGAACGCGTTTCGGCACATTATGTGCGAAATTATGAAAATTGTGTTTAACTTGAAAATTCTTGAATTTTGAAGATCAATTCTTGTTATTTGATGTTATTTTTATGATTTGAGTAGCGAGAAAGTTCGTAGCATGTTATTACACTAGTGTGAATTTTCGGTTTGGTGCGGTCAAGCGATCGCATTCGTGAGCATGGACCTAGGCTGGGAGACCTCGCATTTGCGAAGTAATATTCTCTTTTGCGAAGGAGGGACAGTCGCATTAGTGAACTTGTTGGTCGCATTTGCGACCACTAGTCATTGAGGTCATCTTCGCAAATGCGAAGAAATTATCCGCATTTGCTAATGGCGGCATTTTGCATTTGCGATAATAATCTCGCAATTGCGACTTCTGCGCATCCGATGCACTGATCACATTTGCAATCCGTGTGTCGCATTTGCGGGCATCGTATTTTCGAACAAGTGTTCGCAACTGCGACACCTGTAGCTAGGTAAAAGAAGGGAAAACGGGACTTAGCTTATTTTACACCACTTCTCAATCCCAAACACTCTAGAGGCGATTTTTGAAGAAATTTTTCTTTCCAAATTCATTGGTAAGGAACTGTAATTCATTTTATATCAATTCCACATTACATTTTATGAGTTTTTTTACATAAAATCTTTGAATTTCATGGTAGAGATAAGGGACTTTTGGTAGACCTTAGGAATTTTGTAAAATTGAGATTTAGACCTCAAATTGAGGCCGGATTTTTAAATAAATCACATAACCGGGTTCGGGGGTGAATGGGTAATCGGGTTTTGGTCTGATCTCGAATTTCCACCAAGCAGGCCCGGGGTTGTCTTTTGTTGATTTTTTTTAAAAATGAACAAAATTGAACCCTTTTCATTCGTCGGTAGTTTCTAAAGCTTATTTATAATTGTTTGATTGATAATTGGCTAGATTCGGTTGGTTTGGAGGCTTGTTCCAAAGGTAAGGTCGTGGTTGGTTGATTGAATAGGTTGCGGAGTGAGGTAAGTGTCGTGTTTAACTTTGACTTGAGGGAATTAGGACTAGTTGGTCTATTTGCTATGTAAATTACCTATGGGGACGACGTATACGTATGGTGACGAGTATATATGCGTCGTCATAGGTCAAAGCTGGTGGAAATTTATTTATCATATCATTTTGATTCTTTTACCATGCCTTCTATGCTTTAATTAGATTGTTATTATTTGATTGTTCGCTTCGTGTTTATTGATAAATTTGTAGTTGTTGGGATATCACAAGTTGAATTGTTCATCATAATATCACGGTTGAAGTTGAAAATTGGTTTTCCACCTTACTTGATACTTTGGATTATTATTGTTGCTTGGTAAGGAGGAGTGAAAAGCACGAAGGGTACTGTCATGCCTTATTTTGCATATTATTGATTGAGCGATGGTGTGGATTAAAGTACGAAGGATGATGCCGTGCACTTGATTTATTATTATCATTTATCATATCATATGAGGAAGAGAATAAAAGTACGAAGGGTGATGTCATGCTATCTCATTTATCATATGGTGAGGATGAGAGTAAAAGCATGAAGGGTGATGTTGTGCCACTGAATATATCATATTACATTGTGAGGATGAGAGTTAAAGCACGAAGGGTGATGCCGTAAAATTTGATGATTTCAATGCTTTACTTGATTTCTGAATTTGTGAATTTAATTGGATGCATCGTTGTTTATTTCGGAAAGAGGTCACTTGGTAATTTGTACTTACTGTTTTGATCTTTCCCCTTTTTACATGTTCTCTATCCGTTAATATTTTAAATTCTCTGCCTATTAGTTTTGTTGTTTTATGTATATATCTACACATGATTTTAGTAGGTATCTTGTCATAGCCTCGTTACTACCTCGTAGAGTTTAGACTCGACACTTACAGAGTATATTGGGTCGGTTGTACTCATGCTACACCTATGCACTTCTTGTGCAGATTCTGGAGTTGGTCCCTTCCTTATCTTGTTTTACTGTATATTCTATTTCGAACGGTTGTAATTCCTTCTACCATTGGTTGTAGCACTTTTTAGTATGCTCGTGTACTTATGACACCAAATTCTGCATTTTGGCTAGTCGATGTTGGAATTGTTATGTTTATTTTGAAATTCTACAGCTTTATCTCTTGTTATTGTACTTTTGTCTAAAAATGATTAGTTGTATACTAATATTGGCTTTCCTATGAAGTGGACATTAGGCGCCATCACGGCCCCGCGGTTGGGAATTTCGGATCGTGACAGATACTCGGAAAGTTATTCTGAATCTATTGTAGGGATAAGAGATCCTTTGCATGTTCCAGATTCTAAAGCAGCTATGTTGTTAGAAAGTCGTTGTTTTTATTCGACTACGAAATGACAATTCTTGAAAACTAAATCGGTGGTTAGCAAATATATACAGATTCTGAGTTCATCATCTTAAGCTACAAGCATCCCTTTGCTTCTCTTTAGTTTGATGTCAAACCATACTTTTAGTACATATTTGTTCGCATCAAAATATGTGACTTCACTAAAATTCTTGAGGAAAATGTTGAACGATACTTGTTTATTAAGTAGAATAAGTTTTATATCATGATCCAAGTACTTGTAATCTAAACTTCATCTCCCATTGAAAGTAACAACAAGGCAAATCGAATTTATCATGCAGTTAATGAGTTATTGAATGAATAAAAAACCTGAAGTTTTCTGGAAAACACTACTCATTTAGCTTGAAGTTTCTTATCAACCTATATCAGGCTTAAATAACTTCAGGCTATATCAGCATGAAATTTAGGTTATATATCTTTGAAGATTCACACTTTTTAGACAAGTTTTCTGGAAAATACTACCAGCTATTTTTTTTAAATTTCCATAGTCTGAAGTTCACTTTCCATATCTTTGAAGCTTCAGCCCTTTTAGGCTAAAGTTTTCAGGAAACACTATTTATTTTAAGCTGAAGTTTCCTCTCATCCTATATCAGCATGAAGTTTAGCTTATATATCTTTGAAGTTGCAGACTTTCTAAGCTGAAGTTTTCTGGAAAAAACTACCAGCTATCTTTTTAAATTTTCACAGTGTGAAGTTATTTTTATATATATCTGAAGTTCGCTTTCTATATCTTTGAAGCTTCAGACTTTTTAGGTTGAAGTTTTTTAGAAAACACTACTCATTTTAGGCTAAAGTTTCCTATCAGCCTATATCAGCATGAAACAATTTCATGCTATACTAGCATGAAGTTTTAACTTATGTATCTTTGTATATTCAAACTTTTTTGGCTAATGTTTTCTGGAAAACACTACTCATTTAGCTGAAGTTTCCTATCAGCCCATATCAGCGTGAAACAACTTGATGCCATATCAGCATGAAGTTTTACCTTATATATCTTTGAAGCTTCAGACCTTTTAGGCTAAAGTTTTCTGGAAAATACTACTCATTTAGAGTGTGTTTGGTATGACGGAAAATATTTTCTCATTTTCCACTGTTTGGTTGCACAAAATAGTTTGGAAAATATTTTCCTACATATTATATTTTTCTGAAATTGAAGGAAAATGACTTCCCTAGAAAAAGTTAGGAAAATATTTTCCAAAAACTCCACCTACCCTCACATCTAACCCCAACACCCTCCTCTTTCTCTCCCTTTTTTTTTGTATTTTTAATTTTCTGCACCACCCACCCACCCAACTCCCTCAAATCCCCCCTCCACTCCCGGCAATATTTTTTTTATATTTTCAATTCTAGTCTTTTTTTACACGTTCGAAAATTTACGAATTGCAAAGTTATGAGTTTGGAGGTTTATGTTTTTAGAAGTTTACAGGTTTAGAAATTATAGAGTTTATGGGTTAGAAAGTTTAGTGATTCAAAAGTTTATGAAATTGTGGGTTCGGAAGGTTGTTGGTTCGAAAGTTTATGGCGTCATGTTTATTGTATCTAAATTATTTATGAATACTCTTGAGAAGTTATTTTTCTTAATTTGTGTACCAAACACCGAAAAATGAGTAAGATTACTACTTGTTTTCCAAGAAAATATATTTTTGAAAAATATTTTTCACGAAAATATTTCCATTATACCAAACACACCCTTAGACTTAGATTTCCTGTCAGCCTATATCAACCTGAATCAACTTCAAGTAAAATCAGCATGAAGTTTTAGCTTATATATCTTTGAAGCTTCAGAATTTTTAGGCTGATGTTTTCTTGAATACTTTTTTGAATATTCCAACAATTTTAATTTGTTAAATGTAAGTTTTCAAAAGTTTTTGAAGATCTATAAGTGGATACAACTAAATATGATTTGCAAATGACTGTAAGTAGCATAAAATTATTAAAAATTTCTGTAGGCATGAATTGAAATCAGATCTCGTTTATCAAGTTCAACAGTTAAAAAGCAGTACGAATTATGAAAGTAATTGCAGAAACATATATCATGAAGCTGAATCAGTTGTAGAAACTAATGCTAAATTTGAAGATGAATTACAATACTTACAATGCAGCTGTAATTTTGAATTCGAAGTTTTTGATGAATCTAGTTCAAGTTTCTGATTTTTTGATAAAGCTGGCGCGATGAAAAACTTGAGAAGAGACCTTTGACGAGAGATGGAGGAGATCTTTGACGAGTGAGGTAGCAGATCACACGATCAATGCTTTATGCAGGTTTTATATCTTTGATCAGGGATATTATTGTCATATTATTACGTATTTTTTGCCAACTGGCTGCCAATTCAATAATTTGTAAACATAGGGTATAGGTTAAAGGCAGCACAAATATAGGGCACGACTGCAAATCCCCGAAATTTGAAGATTGTCACCAAATTTAGTTTCAAACTGGAATTTATCTCACTTAACACTTTAATCGTGTATATCCTACTTATAATATATATTCACATATAACTTTAATCGTGTATATCCTACTTATAATATATATATTCACACATTTATCACCTTTTAAAAACATTTTACAATTTTCAAGGAAAGGACTGCACTCTTTTGTCCATTGTAGATTGGCAAAGATTAGAATAGGCGAGTACACCTCCATGATATCATGAACTCTAGTTTACCAAGAAAACATCAATTATTATAATTGAATGCAACAAAGAGAGAGAGAGAAGAAATTACAAATTACATGATCAAACATCTAGAGCTCATTGCCAATGGTGGTGCACAGAAATCACAATATTTCCCTTTGCTTCTATACATCTCTTCGCTTAAGAAAATAAGCATCAACCTAAAACGAAGAGCATTTCCTTTTACTTGTTGTAATGTTAATCAGAAGTTGTGTTTCAAGAATAAGTGTTCCTGAGGAGAAGCTGGTCCAATTTCTTCTTCTAAACTTCTCAATCCGTCACTAACCCCAGGCACAGTGCCATATCCATAGACGTTCCTATTTTCTAAATTCTTTGCTTCAACGTCTGCATCCGATACTGAAGACTTTCTCCTCTGAGATGACGCAACACTTGGGAACGTGATCCATGAAGGAGCCCTGAATTCGAATCTCTGATCCTCAGTTTCTGCAACATCTGTTGTTTCAGAGGTTGACCGATTTGAAGAGGACTTCTTGTGCAATCTGCTGCTTCCTAGAACAACCTCCGTTGGCAAGATAGGCTGATCATTGCTCGGACTACCCATCAATTGAGCAAGTGCTCGCTCCAATGCTGTCGTGACTTTGTCCATGGATGGCCTTTCCTTCCCTCTCATCCTCACGCATTTGCTGGCTATATTAGCAATTCTTCTTAGAGCTTCAACATCAGAAGGCAGTTTCAAGACTGGATCTAGGATTGCCTGAATATCACCAGCTTTGATTAATGGGACTGCCCACTCGACTATGTTGCCTTCATCATATTGCATGTCAATGGCTTTCCGACCACTGAGAATTTCTAAAAGCAAAACCCCAAAGCTATAGACATCGGATTTGGTTGTAAGATAATGTAGTCGGTAGTACTCGGGATCAAGGTACCCTAGCGTCCCTGCTGGTAACTCAGCTAATGGAGAACTGCTATTAGCAGGTCCAAGCAAGGAAAGGCCAAAATCAGCAACTCGAGCATTGTGTTCTTCGTCTATTAGGATGTTTGAGGACTTGATGTCTCTGTGAATCACAGGTGGACATGCGTAACCATGCAAATATTCGATTCCCCGAGCAGCTTGGACTGCAATGGTTACCCTTCTTATCCAATCTAATTGATCCTTCACGGTGTTGTTCTTCCCATGTAGATGTTGATGCAAGGAGCCATTAGCCATGTACTCATATACTAGCAGTCTTTCACCAGCTTCTTCACAATAACCTAGCAAATTGAGCAAATGAGCATGATTTAACCTGGACAGCAAGTCTAGCTCAGTGTGGAACTCCTTTGAATTCTTCTTCATATCAGAAGACATTATAGCTCTCTTGACAGCAACCACAGTACCGTCCTTCAAAACCCCCTTGAACACACACGAAAAACTACCCTTTCCAACTTGTGATTCTTCTTTGAATCCCCCAGTTGCTGTCTCAAGCTCTTCATAAGATCTGGCCTATCTTTAGCAGTTTCCTTTGGGAAAGGACCATTCGCTATATTCTTCCTAGGACTAAGACCTTTCCCTGAACATCTACAGTTCCTTAACTTGTACCGAACATACACAATCGAAGTCAGAGATACAACACTCACCAAGAATACTGCAAATGCAACCTCAGAAACGATGACTGGCAACTGGAGTGACCAAAATTTAGACTTCTTCTTTCCAGAAATAGCACTGGAACAGCTTGAAAAGCAGTCAGCAGAGGTACAACTTGAACAATTATATGTGCACCGTCTATCAGTAGATGAACTGCATTCAACCTGTTGATACATTTCAGCAGGGCAGCCATTGGTGCAGGGAAGGCAAATGCGAGAATCGGGAGACTTGCAAGCTGCACTTCCATTGTTAAACTCATAGAAGCCAGAAGCACAAGGCCTAGGCTTGCAGATTCCAGGAGAAACAGCCAGTGGTAGAGATGAGGGAAAGCCAAAGCCCCAACAAACAGGCAAGAGCGAAATTTCCGCCAGGATTCCACAAGTGAAGTAATCACCAGCTGCTATCTCATAAAGCCTAACTCCACTAGGAGGTGGTGTGCTTTTCTCGACCCTGTAACCCCAGCAAGCAACTCCACGATCATAGCTCTTAATCCCACAAGCATGAAACTTACCACTAACAACGGAAAGAATTGGATCGTTAGGGGTCAGTTCGATATTGAGTTGAGCGGCAGAGAATTCTTGTTCAAGATTCAAGCTCCTTCCCCAGCAATACACTTGAGCGTTTACCCCCTCTAGGATCCCACAGACATGATATCCCCCAGCTGCAATCTTGATAAATCTCAAATCTTTTGGTGCTAGGCTAATAACCTGGCTGCTAGTCTCATCACCCCAGCAGAAAACACTTCTGTTGAGAGAGAACAAACCACAATTGAACTCTGAACCAGCAGAAATTGAGTGGATCTGACCCTCAAACTCATTGTTTCTTGTCATGTTATAACCCCAGCAGTCCACCAAGGAAGTGTTCCTACGGTTCCCCATTAAGGGTTTCCTTAATCCACACAAGTGATTTTCACCAGCTGAAATTTCTATGTATTCGGACCCTTTGATAATGGGCTGAGGCACTCCCATTTGGACAAAACTGCTTCTTCCCCAACAATAAGGCTGGGAGGAATCCATCAGAAGCCCACACACAAACCCATTCCCAGCAGTTAGACCAATAAAAGCGAAATGAGCAGGAGTTGAATAGATTATAGCAGAACTGGAGCCATAGCAGCTCGCCAAATGAGACCCATCCGACTTTAAGCCGCAGAACACAGAACCATATTCACCATAAGATATGGCAATTGAAGACATTGATCCCAACCCTGAAACTTTCCCCCATAAAATCACTAGGAACACAAAAGCGTATCTGTATTTCCACATTACTACCAGACAGGAGCCAAACTTAACAACAAATAAAACCAATAAGTGTTTATGGTTGAGACAAACCATAGCCCAAAAAAGAAAATCACAACTTTACAGCCAAAAACATACTCAATATATAATAATACCCTCTCCTGACCTCCCCGGCAACTCGGCTTTCCTTTGTCAAGATCCCCTACCCTGTAAAGAAGCAGCTGCAAATATTTTTCAATTCAAGAAAATATACTTGAAACTCTCCAATATCTCATTTTTGAATCTGCTCATTCTGTAAATTGAAACGATTATGTCAAGCTATGGGTGGTTAGAGAGTGGGGGGGGGGGGGTCTAAGGTCTTGATGGGTGGTGATGGATGTTATTGTTATTGTTATTGTTGGTGAAGACTGAAGAGCAAATGAGAAAGAGAAAGAGGAAGAGAGACAGAGAGCATTAAATGTCTCAAAATAAGCGTCAGTGTAATGTAGGTGAAAGCATTTAATGAGAAAGTTATTGCAAAAATTGATCTTTCAATGCCTGCATATCTGCACACATGTCCCTTACATACTCTCTCATCGCTTTACTTCTGCCTGCCTTTCATGCAAATATAAATAAAAACTCCTCTCAAATTATATTCAAATCTTTTACTACTACTTTCTCTTTCCAATTATTTATATGTTTACAAGTTACTCTTTATACGGCATAATTTACTTCAATTTCCATAATTATACTTTAACTTTCTATTACTGTTACATGGCTCCTAGCTAGTACTCTCATTTCACATCTCTTATTATAATCCCCGCCTAAACATATTAAATTGACACTATATAAAAATTCTCTATCTATTTTTTTTTTCTTTTTGCCTTATTTTGAAAAAAAGAAAAGTAAATTGCTTATTCTTCTTTTTCCCCATGTGTCAAATACTATATTGTTTTGCAGACAAATGACGTTGCAGGAATTCTCTTATTCATGTTATCCTCAAGGAATTATTGATGTTTTCACTACAAGTTTGGAGATTTCGTGATGATCTAATAAGGGTAAAAATTTAGAGATTAATTAATTATGCTTGATGTTTTAAAACATGAAATGTTTTGTCCGTAAAACGGTACAGTTGAATTTTGTAATGTAATTTATAGACACATGAATTAATTTGATCCAAGAATATAAAATAAATAAAAACAGAAATAATATTATCAAAATAACTTGAAGAAAATACAAGTCTGGTTATGGACTTAGCTTCTCTGGAACCAGTAATAAGAGTAAAAGAGAGAGATAATAGTTTTATAGAACAAGAGAAGATGTTAGCTTTTGTGCGCAGATGATTTTTCTTGTCTACTTGTGACGACCCAGTAGGTTGTCTTGTGCATTGTAGACTTGTTCCCCTATTTATAGCTTATTCTATATTCACTTGTGATTACGTGACTTGTCGGGGTGGTTGGTTTGGTTCCGGAGAGGTTTCGCAATGAATTGGGACACTTAGCCCGAGGTTGGAAGCTTAAGTTGAAAGAGTTGATCGGAGTTTGACTTGTGTGTAGATGACTCCGGAACGGAGTTTTGATGGTTCTGATAGCTTCGTATAGTGATTTTGGTCTTAAGCATATGTCTAGATGTTGATTTGGAGGCCCGTAGGTTGGTTTGATATTTTTTCGTGAAAGTTGGAAAGTTGAAGGTTTGGAAGGTTGAGAGGTTTGACCGAGAGTTGACTTTATGGGTATCGGGTTCGGATTTTGCTTCCGAAAGTTGAAATAGGTCCGTTGTGTCATTTATAACTTGTGTGAAAAATTTGAGGTTAATCGGAGTTGGTTTGGTATAATTCGGCATTTGTTTTAGAAGTTGGAAGTTCCTTAGATCATTAGGCTTGAAACGGGGTGCGATTCGTGATTTCGATGTTGTTTGATATGATTTGAGGCTTTGACTAAGTTCGTATCGTGTTTTAGGACCTGTTGGTATGTTTTGTTGAGGTCCCGGGGGCCTCGGGTGAATTACGGATGGTTAACGGATCAAGAGTTGGACTTAATGCATTGCTGAAGATTTTGGTTGCTAGTGTAATCGCATATGCGATGGGCTTAGCCGCAGATGCGAAGTTGCAGGTGCGGTTGGAGGGTCGCAGGTGCAGAAGGGGGCCTGGCTTAGGGATTTTTGCAAGTGCAAGCGGAGGTTTTGCAGAAGAAGTCGCTTCTGCGATGGTTGTTCCGTAGAAACGGATGTTGGACTTGAAGGGCAGGAAACGCAGATGTGGATAGCTTCCGCTGGAGAGAACTCGCATAAGCGTGAGTAGGACCGCAGAAGCGGACCCGTAAAAGAGGAATTTTGGCCTCAGATGCGGCCGGTCGGGATTTTAATTATTTTCGCGAAAGAAGACTTTTTCCGTAAAAGCAAAACGGTAGTTGCAGTAGTTGAGCCGCAGAAGCGAGATCGCTGGCAGTGATTTAAAATCAAAGGGTTTGGTTGTTTTTTTCATTTTTGGGATTTGAAGTTCATACTAGGGCGATTTTTGGAGAGGTTTCCAGCTAGATTGAAGAGGTAAGTGACTTTTAATTACTTTTGTCCATGAATATTGAATACCCATTGATTATTACACATATTTCTCATGAATCTAAGTTAGAACTTGGGAATTTTTGGACTATGGTATTGGAGAGTGAAATATGAGGATTTGAGGGTTGATTTGTGGTTGGAATTGGGTGATTTTGGTATGATTGAACTCGTAATTGAATGGGTATTCGGAATTTGTAAATTTTGTCGCGTTCCGATGTGCGGGCCCAGGGTTAACTTTTTTACTTGAGTTAAAGATCTTAGCTTTATCTTTTGGAATCACTTTCTATCGCTTCTATTGATAGTATTACGCTATTTTGGCTAGATTCGAGCCTTCCGGAGGTTGATACGCATGGAAATGGCTTGTTAACGGAGTGATTAAGTTTGCTTGAGGTAAGTATCTTATCTAAACTTGGTTGAGGCACTAGTTACCTGAATTATTTGTGATAACTACGTGCTATAGGTACGCACATGTGTGGGCTTTGAGCCCATGTGCTAACACCAAGCTATTTATCCATTCTCGGGTTATGCATAGGCTATGATATGCCTAGAATTGACTATTAAGCTTTAAGGTATGATGTTCCTCATATTCGTGACACTGCTGTGAATTATTTGAGCCATGTTTGAGGCTACATAGAGGTCTAGTCCCTGAATGAACTTGATGAATGCTATTATGTGATGAAATTGTCAATTAAAGCTACGATAGCACTCTTTGCACATGCTTACACTTTAGCATGTCATTTATACCAGTCTAGGAGCATGAGATCTGTTGTTTATTCATCACACACATGTATTCTTGTTTAGTTGCTCTTGTGTGATATGATTGAACTGGATGCTTGTGACCATGCCTGGCAGATTATGTTGTTATGCATGTGACTACACTAGGCGGATTTTATTTTTATGCCCGTGACCACGCCGAGCGGATTATGCTGTTATGTCTGTGACCACGCCGGGCAGATTATATTGTTATGACTATGACCACGTTGGGCAGATTATGTTGATATGACTATGAATATACCGGGCGGATTGTACTGTTAGTCTTGTGATCATGCTGGGCGAATTATGATATTGAGCATGTGACTATGCCGGGCTGGTAGCACGTTGAATTGGTCGTGCTTGTATGTGGATATGGATCCATCCCCCTAGGGTTGTCTTCTCATGTTTCTCTCTTGATAGTGTACACCAGGATATTGAGGAAAACTTATCAGTGGTTTGGTACGGATACGGAAAGGTTGAGGAAATCTGGCCAGTGTTTGTTTGGATTTTGCATTTCGTGTTTACTTGCAGTTTTCGTGGTTAATTGCCTGATTTAATTGCATATCATCCTTATACGCTGAACATTTACTGATTAGAGTATTTGAGTAACTGTACGCATACACACAGGTGCTTCTTCCTATGCTTTATGACTTGATTTCATTATTGTTCTATATTTGTTAAAAATGATAAAGTTGTACATGTTATAGCTAGTATCATTTATAATTCATGTTTCTTTTACCTCGCCGGGGTTAGTTACAATACTTATTGAGTACATTAAGTCGGTTGTATTTACACTACACTCTGCACTTAATTGTGCAGATCCAGGTGTGGGGACCAGCTATCAGCTGTAGGCTTGCTTGTTGGACTGAGTTCGAGAGGCGAGGTAGAGTTGTATCCTTGGCCGTAGTTTTGATTTGTCTTTTTTTCCTTACATGTTACATTTCAGACAGTGTTATTATTGTTCAGTTCCAGACTTGTATTCTGTTGTAGAGCTCATGACTCTGTATTTACCAGTTTCTTGAGGATTCCCTTGTATTGGAAGTATTTTTTGTTACATTTAGGTTTCAGATTTATGCTATTTCGATAATTTATGTTGTTTTGACTCTTTATTGTTAAGTTTTGGCTTGCCTAGCCGGTGTGTTAAGCGCCATCACGACGGGTTGGGATTTTGGGTCGTCACTAGTTGGTATTAGGGCCCTAGGTTCGTCGGTATTATGAGTCGTGAGCAAGTTTAGTAGAGTCTTGCGGATTAGTACGTAGACGTCTATACTTATAATCGAGAGGCTACCGAACTATTAGTAAACTTCACTTTCTTGTATTCTTGTCGTGTGGATTTGCTATTTCCAAAATTTGAACTTGACTCTTCTATTCTCTTATAGATGGTGAGGACACGTGCGACCCGATCATGCAGACGACCACCAGTACCACCAGCTAGGGCTACGAGAGGTCAGGGCTGCGAGAGGTCGGGGCTACGAGAGGTCGGGGCTGCGAGAGGTCAGGGCTGCGATAGAGGTCGAGGTGTGGCTCATACTTGATGACGTCCAAATCCACTACTAATAAGTAAATGGACAGGGTCGCATGCAACATAATTTACCCAACTATGATTCGGGATTGAATCCCACAGAGAACAATATGTAGGCGATTAGGACTGTAAGAGAATTATTACTTGTTATGCAATGCCAAACACTTAGAATTGTTTTTAGAAATTGTTTATACCTAAATGCAAAAATGTAAACTAACCTAGAAAGCAAGTAAAATGACCAATGGCTACAAGTATGGATGCACGGGGAATTACACTCAAGAAACGATCCAATGTATTTTACGATTTTACAAATATGAGCGAGTTTACGTTAATTAGCCACGGGTAATAATTCTATAGTAGCTTCTTTCAAAGACTAACAAGACTTCCCAATTGAATTGTCCCTCAATCAATTAAGAGATTAAGCACACTCGGATATGGCTACAAGTAGTTCAATCCTATCCCTAGGTAGAATCTATAAAATGAGGGTTAAAACCTCAAGTTCCTGTCAATTAATCTGTCCCAACCCCAAATAATCTTTCCCAAAATTAATTCGAAGTTAATGGGCGAGTGCTAGGGTTAGCTAATCCCTTTGAAAATATTAAAGAACAAGAATAATTAAAGTAACAATAACTCACTTCATAAATTAAAAGATAAAAAATCATTCAATACATAAGCACAACAAGGTATTTAATCCACACTATTAAATATGGTTATTTCCATAAACAACATTCAAGTGTTGAATAAAATACTACACACTTAGATATTCAATACAAAGCAAGAAAATGAAGAAATTAGTACAAATGGGTAAGAAATCCTTAACCAAAATCTTCAAATCTTCAAAAGCTAAGTGTATGTGCATAAACCCTAGCTTCCAAACCCGTTCATTCTAGTCTTAGGGACTGAAAATAAGCCAAAGATCCTTTTACAACTGAGCTAACTAGGGTATTAAATAGTTTGGGGCCAAAAAATATGAAATTACAGAAGTACCCAGAGCTGAAGCGCGATCTTTGCATTTGCGAACAAAAGTTCGCAATTGCGAACTTTGACTATCTTGTTGACCATCGCATTTGCGATCAAGACTTCGCATTTGCGAAGGTTGACTGCTTGGTTTGACTTCGCATTTGCGAAGTCTTATTCGCATTTGCGATCAAGACTTGACTGGCTTGACTTCGCATTTGCGATGCCTTTTCTCGCATTTGCGAGCTCTATTTTGTTCGCATTTCCCACGTCAGTGTCGCAATTGCGACAACTGAGGCCATTTTCCAGATTTTCTTCTTTTCAGCTTCTTTTTGACTCGTTTCACTTGGTTTCTTCAAGATCACTTCTAAATCACATAGAACCTGTAATATAGAAGTAAACGACATTATACACATGATTTTATTACTCAAACATAGCAAAAATCTAAGCTTAAAGACGAGATAAGTTGGTAAAATACCAACTTATCAAACCCCCAAACTTAAACTATTGCTTGTCCTCAAGCAATGAAAGCGATAAAATCTCCTTCCAAGCATTTAACTCAATAGTACATCAATATCATGCCAAGTCAAAAAGGTCTATTGTAAGCACAAACACTTGACTTCGATTGGTACCAACAATTAACCCAAAGCATATGTATTACCAAACACTTCTCATGAACTTCATTACATTTCAAGTGCTCAAACACTACGCAAATCAAAGTAGCAATCAAGTCATGACACTAAAGCTTCAAAATTTTCCTCTCTATCAAAATTATCTTCCCTCGTTCATTCTTCCCAATTGGAATGGGATTAAATTTACAATTCAAATCTCATGTGCCCTCACACTTAAGAGAGAATCCCACACTCATAATTTGCAATTCAAAACATAAATGGGATATCAAATGGAAAGAATTAACTCTCACTCTCACAAAGATATTCAGATGCACAAAAGTAGTGCTATAGGCTTGCCTTTATTTTAATTTGCCGCCTATTCAAGAGCATTCGGTTGGAGATCCCATAAGGACTATTTTTTTGAGCTTGTAATGTAGGTTAAGGAAAGGATTGGAATAAGCATTTGGGATACAAGTGACTACACCCTCCTTGAACACTACTTACATTTGTCTTTCTTTTTGCACTTTGCTTTTTTTTTTAACCACATAGCCTTTATTGGCATCTAGTTACCAACATAGAACCACCTTGAAGTATCTCTCTAATTTTCTCAAGACTCCATATTTATATATACAAATTTTTCTTTATATATAACTATTTTGTTTTGGAGCTTGAGTAATTATACCTCAATGTACAACCTTACCAATTTTCAACTTGACACCAACACCCCCAACTTAGGCTTTTAGCCTCATTCTCAATATTCAAGGAGGGACGGGTTCAAAAGAGAAAATTATTTCACAAAAGGGTAAAAGTTTATAATGAGGTGGACAAAGAAAAGGTTAAAGGCTCAAATGGGATAAACTAGCGATAATATTTATGCAATGTTAGGCTTGAAAGGCTAAAGAGGCTTTTTCAAAGATCACAAAAAATGCCTAAGGTCATCCCTCCAACCAAACATAACTAACATTAGCATTGAAAGACCAACCGAGCAAGTTCTAGACTACAAATAATGCAAAAAGAACTTCACAACAAGTCTCACACACACGGCACATGAAAACTCAAGTGAAATACAAATCCAAAATCCAATTGAAACCAATGAATCTCAAGGAAGCCATGTATAGCCTAAGAAGCTATTTAGTGAATCAAAGAGCAAAAAATAGAGTCTAAACGTCATGACAATGATCTTTACTTCAATCATTTTTCTTTTTCAAGGATCAAAAATTCATATGCCGAGGTTTAAATCGTGTTGGTACCAAGCAAGCCACAACTTGGCCAATGGGCCCATACCCCACTCAAACCACTTATTCTTCCTAAATTAAAAAAAAATTACATCTAAGCTACAAGACTAATTCCCTTAAGAAAGTCGCCTAGCTATCTCTCCCAATTGAAAAAGATAATTACTACATGAGATAGCACATAAGATAAAGGAAAGAATCTTTTATCGGGAAAAGTCGACAAAAATTGACTAACAATTACCCGGTTCAAGAAGAAAATTGGCATCCTCGGAAAAAGAACCGTGGTACAAAGAAAACCAAGGATATCGCCACCAAAATAAAACATCCACGGAGAAAGAACCGTCGTACAAAGAAAACCAAGGATATTGATCGCTGCAAACTCCACTCTACTATAAAGTAGGAAGAGAGGGTCGCAATAGCTTTTACCCGATATGAGGGTCGGGATCGAATTCCTCAGAGAGCTAGAAATTGGAGCTGGGTATCTATCTAGACTAGAGTCGTGTAATTGTTCTAAATATAACTTCCAACATTTTTGGGTTTTTCAATTATAAACTACTATTATCAAACTACTAATTGAAACTAGATTATGCTATGAAATAATTGCTAAGGTTGTATCTAATGGAAAAAAAGGGAACTAGGGTCATGACTTCACCTAGGTGGCCAATTGACGGGTAGATGTTACTAAGGTTTGATTGACATAATTGAGGCTTATGCTATAACCGTTGCACAATTTTACCCACTCTCACACCTCCCGGTAGAGAGAGTGATTTTGCCCACTTGACTCTCTCGAGACCTAATGGGTAGGCAAATTAGATCAAGCAACTAGGGTTCAAGTAGGGTGATTACTCGAGGTTTAACCCGTTAATTAGGACTATCATTTCTCATGAGTCCATCCCAATTCCTTGTTGGGTCAATTTTGGAGACTTAGACTCTCTTTCTCAAGAAGAGTCAAATTCACAAAGCACAAATCAGTGTTTGCAACCACCAATTTATAGATTAAAACATAAAATCAACCCAAATAGCAAACACCCATAGTCAATCTAACCCTAGATGGCAACACCCATCAATTACCCACACTAAGGTTGAGCCACAACCCTAGCAAATGGGTTTAGCTACTCATGCTTGAAGGAGACAATGAAGAAATAGATGAAGAACAAGACATATTAATTAAATACTAATTTAAAGTACAAGAATCTATCGTTAATTTGAAGCTAAGATGCCAAAAATGGCTACAAAATGAGTCTCACCAGCGCAGCTCAAAGTCTGGAAATAACTCATGACCTAAAAATGGTAAAATGTTCTATTTATACTAGGCTGGAAAAACTGGACAAAAATACACATGCGGGGTCAGTGCGGGCCGCATGAAATGGACCGCGGTCGTGCTAGGCTCTTTGACTTCAATTCTGGGCTCTCTGAAGTTGGGCTCCGCGGACCGCGCAGAATGGACCGCGGCCGCGGAGACAGCTAGCGCGGTCCGCACAAAGATGACCGCGGACCGCATAGGCTGGGGCTCTGGCAATTTTAACTCTCTGAATCTCTATTCCGCGAACCGCACAAAATGGTTATGCGGTCGCGGAGCCTTCACAGCGGACCGCGCTATATGTACAGCAGCCGCATTGGTTGAACCTTGATTTTGCCAACTCTCTGAACCATCTAGTGCGGCCGCATTCGACTTTGTGCGGTCCGCACTAGGCTTGTTTGCCCTCAGTTTACTTGGTGTTTGATACTTGAGCAGGTTTCACTCCTTTAGAGATGATCCTTGATATTTCGTCACTTTGTCGATTAAAACTGCAATCAAGCACAACTTATGAGCCTTTTGGGACTATTTTGTAACAATTTATATTCAAAGCATAGGCAAGTAGGAGCATAAAACACGTTAAAATCCCTACTTATCAACTCCCACAAACTTAAGCCTTTGCTTGTCCTCAAGCAAACAAAATAAGACCCATCCCTTAGGTAAAATCCAAGAATTTCCAGCTATCCTAAAGTAACCTCAACAAGTATCAATTGGGACTAACAATTTCCCTCAATACGAATGAATCATCAACAACATTTAAACTTTGAAAGACCATGGATCAAGTGTGACACAAGAGCCTCAAGAGTTGACTCATTACATCAAGGAACTCTCTCAATTACTTTGGTCGCTGTGGAACCCAAACTCACACATCCTCAACTTTCCCTAAGCAAACCTCACCTTTTAGAGTATCGACACACAAACCGAGGTTAATGGGGATTCACTCATCTCTCTCAAGAAAAAGTCACAAGTCCGGCTCTAAGTACCATATGCTTGCCCATTATGTAAGTATCCACTAATGTAAGCTTCATTCAACTTAAGATCATATAGGGCTTTTGTGGAGTCATTGTGAAGGCTTTTGGTTTAGGGTAGGAAATGTTTTGGTCTAAGTGGGTTCCATCTTCCCTTAAGCACTTCTTTTGATTCATTTGACACAATTCACTTGACTCTTTGAGTCATTTCACCTNAGAGTCAACTCCCGGTCGAACCTCTCAACCTTCCAAACCTTCAACTTTTCAATTTTCACCAAAATGCATCAAATTAACATACGGAACTCCAAATCCAAATTCGGACACACGCCTAAGTCCAAAATCACCATACGAATCTATTGGAATCACCAAATACCATTTCAAAGTTGTCCACACAAAAGTTAAATTCTGGTCATCTCTTACCCCGTAAGCTTCTAAAACAAGAATTGTTCTTCCAAATCTAATCCTGAATCACCTGAAAACCGAACTCGACCACACACGCAAGTCTTAACACATAATATGAAGTTGCTCGCTAACTTAAGCCACCGAATGGGATGCAAATTCTCAAAATGACTGGTCGGGTTGTTACAGTCCTGTTCCATCCGGGGCCAATAGTAGCCAGCCCTAACTAACATGAGAACTAATAAGTCTGCACTAGAGTGGTTTCTGCAGATTCTTCATGGACTTCCCTTATCACGTAGTCCGCCCCCGAGGCTCCTTGACGCCGAGCCAATGGTCTTTGGAACGACCTCCTATATAACTGTCCATCAACAAGACAGTAGAGAGATGCTTTGGTCTGAGTGCCCAGAACGCTTTTGGTCCTTCGTGTAATTTTTTATGTCTGAGATATTCAATGAACTCATTCCTCCAGTCCCAGATTAAGTTGGTTGAATTAACTTCACAGTAGCCGTCCACATCCAACACCGCGTGCAACAATTGGACGACCGCACCAGAATCAGATCCTTTCATCTCTGTAGATGAACATGAACCAAAATTTGCCAATGCATTTGCCTCTATATTTTCCTCCCTCGAAACGTGGACGATTTACCACTCTCTGAATCATGTAAGTAATGCTTGAACCTTGTTCAAGTACTGTTGTATGCACTCCTCCTTTGTATCAAAAATTCCATACACTGGGTTTACCACCAACTGGGAGTCGCACTTTATCTCGATGACCTTAGAACCTAGTCCCCGAGCTAGTTCGAGTCCTGCAACCATAGCCTTGTATTCAACTTCAATGTTAGTTAATGGTATAGTTCTAATGGACTGTCTTAGGGTTTCCCCGAAGGAGTGATTAGAACTAATCTAAGACCGTATTCGTTTACGTTGGAGGCTCCATTCGTAAACAAGGTCCAAACTGCCGTTGCAGTTCCCAATACCACCACTACTTCTTTAGCATCCAAAGGCATTAATCCCGGAAGTCAGCCTAAACTTGCGACTTGATTGCAGTCCTGGGCTTGTATTCTATGTTGAATTCACTAACTTTGACTACTCATTAGCTAACCGACCCGACAACTCGGAATATTGGATGAAAATAAGTTCTAAGCTTTCGAAAGGCAACTACGAGAGATAAAGCCAGTTTTTCTAGGTGCGGATATCGTGTCTCCGCTCTTGATAGTATTTTGCTAACATAATAAATGGGAAATTACATACCTTATTCTTCCAGAACGAATACGGTGCTTACCACTACTTATGAGACCGCCAGCTAAATTAGCAGTTGCTTACCTTCCCCCATTTTTGACAAAAACTGAAGGCGATAGGTACCTTTTTAGTTCCTTCAGTGCATGTTGGCATACCGGAGTCCACACGAAGTCATTCTTCTCTTTCAAAAGTGAGAAAAAGTGGCGGCACTTCTATGAGGACCTTGAGATGAACCTGCATAGAGCCGCCAACCTACTAGTTTACCTCTGTACTTCCCTCACACTTGTTAGTTGGTCTGGGATATCCTCGATGGATTTGATTTTGTCAGGGTTTACTTCGATCCCTCTTTGTGAGACCAGAGACCCCAAGAATTTACCAACGCCAACCTTGAAGGCACACTTCTCCGGTTTGAGCTTCATGTTATACTTTCTCAGGATGTCAAACATCTCTTAGAAATGTTCCAGATGATCTCCTGCATTAAGATACTTAACTAACATGTCATCAATATAGACTTCCATCATCTTACCTATCTGTTTTTCAAACATGTTATTAACTAGCCTCTGATAAGTGGCTTCGGTATTTTTAATCCCAAAAGGCATCACATTATAGCAATATGTGCCAAAGTTTGTAATGAAAGAGGTCTTCTCTTTATCTTCCTGGTTCATCCTAATTTGATTATACCTGGAATAAGCATCAAGAAAACTCATTAACCGTGCTCGGCCATAGCATCAATCATTTGATCGATGTTTGGCAAGGAGAATGAGTCTTTAGGGCGCGCCTTATTTAAATCCTTATAGTCTACACAAATCCTAAATTTAATATTCTTTTTAGGCACTACTACTATGTTATAGCCACTCCGGGTACTTCCCTCTCGAATCGAAGCGATGTTAAGTAATCAAGTTACCCCTTCCTTAATAATCCTGTTTATGACCTCTGCTATTGGGCTTTTCTTTTGCCTTACCGCCACCTCCAATTAATACCTGTCATATTTGAATGCAACCACACAAAGCAGTCAACGTTTGCTTTAAGAAAATCTATAATTTTTACCTGAGTTTGGGACTCAAACTCGTTCCTAAATGGAATTCCTTTTCAAAAATTATTTGGACAAAGCCACTTGTTCGACCTCTTCTGCAGTTGATTTGGTGGCATCTGTCTCCTCTGGTACCTGAAAAGATCTTGGTACCTGATATAATTCTAATGGCTCCTCATTTTTATCATCTTCGATTAGGATGGGAGAAGGCATCGGTTCCTATAATTGTATTTGTTGGTTTCTCTTCCTTGCTGCTGGAAATGGTTACATCGTTCATCTCCCTTGCCACTGGTTGGTCTCCTCTTATCTGATTGATCCCTTCTGGGGTTGGAAACTTCAACAACTGATGATAGGTTAAGGGCACAACCTTCATCTAGTGTACCCACGGCCTTCCGCGGATCACATTATAGCCCATGCGCCATCTGCCACTTCGAACAGGGTGGTCTTTGTTACTCCTCCGACATGTGTGGGTAGCAACATATCTCCTCGGGTACTCATGCTTCTTAAGTTGAAGCCAGCCAGAAGTTCTATCGTCGGAATAATGTTCCCGGTTAACTTCTCTTGCTCCAAAACTATATTGTATGATGTTGGCCAAACTCCCTGGATCAACCATAACACGCTTAATTTTGAAATCTAAAACATTAAATGAAATTACCAACACGTCATTGTGCGGTAGAAGAAGTCTATCAACATCTTCCTCTATGAAGGTGATGTCATCTTCTGAGACTTCCCAAATCATCTTGCCAGGACTCACTGATATCTTCGTCTTTTTTGCTGCTAAAAATGTCACCCCATTAATTTCATCCCTCCGAAGATCATGTTGATTGTCATCCGAGGTGACCTTGCTGACCGTTTCGGTGGCTCTGCATTATCCTGGTTTCTACCATAGTTGTTCTTGGCGTGGTCACATAAAAACTCTCTGAGATGTCTATTCTTCCATAACGTCACTAACACTTCATGAAGATGTCGGTAGTCCCCAGTCCTATGGCTGTGAGTCCCATGGAATTCACACCATAGATTGGGATCCTTTGGCTAGAATCTGACTGCATCGGTTTTGGGAACCTAGCTTCTTTAATATTCCTCATTGCCCATACCAACTCCACTAGGATGATATTAAAGTTGTAATCAGATAACCTCTGATATGCAGGATCTCAGGACCCCGACACATCTTTCTCTTGCAATGATCTATTGTTCCGGCCACGATTCGTCCTTTTATCAGAAGCAAACCTATTGGATGACCGGAATCCTTTACTACTACGCATATTGGTCCTCTTACAAGGTAGAAAACGAGTCCTGGAGGACCTCCGATCTGCATCAAAGTCAGTTTTAAACTTATCCCCATTCCTATCGCGACTCCTCTCTTGGAGGACACTGAAGAACCAAGTTGATGATCTTCTATCCTTATCTTCAACGCGTAGAGATTGTGAACATCTGCCAATATGGTTTCTTGAAACTCGAGCAACATCTCCTTTAATATCCAGGAGGCATCAAAACTCAACGTATTAAGGCCCATTGTAAGTGCCTTCATTTCCCACTCGTCCGGAACTGCTAGTAACAACATCCATTCTTTCTGGAACTAGATCACGAATTCTCGCAGCAGCTCGGATTCTCCTTGCAAAATTCTAAATATATCCACCTTTTTGGCCTAGACCTTTCTTGCTCTAGCATGAGATTTGACGAACGAATTTGCAAGCATTTCAAAAGAATCGATTGAACATTAGGTAAGAGAGAATACCATGATAGAGCGCCCTTCGTGAGGGTTTTGCCAAACATTTTCAACAAAACCGACTCGATCTCGTGCTGAGCCAAGTTATTTCCTTTTACTGTCGTGGTGTAGGTCATGATGTGCTCCTGTGGGTCTGACATCCCATCATACTTTAGAATATCCGGCATCTTAAACCTCTTTGGGATCAGCTTCGGTGCTACCCTTAGTTTAAACGGCAACTGCGTATACTTCCTCGAATCTGGTCTTTTTAACATTGACGGCGCGCTTGGCATCTCATCCATCCGATCATGAAACTACTTCGTGTTCTGGTCCATTCGTTCATTCATTTCTCTTGTCAATCTCATTAGCTCGGTTTTGAAAGGATCATTCAAGTTGTTCTTCTCAAATCCGCTACCGATCCCTCTGGATTCGTCGAAATCGACTTCATCCCTTGGAGTGTTGTTATCAGTTTCTTGAGCCGTTTGATTTGTGGGAATGTTGTAAGGAACTGGGACCCTTCCATTAGCATTATTGGAAGCACCCGATAATGCCTGTTTCAATTTTGTCATCACACGATCTTGCCTTGAATGGTGATCCATAATTGTCTTTTGTTGTTCTCTCAAGATTTTGACTGTTTTGAAAATGTGCTCATCCTCCGCATCCTCAGAAGTTGGGCCCCACACATGCGGAGGATATTGTCCTTCGCGAACTAGGGTTGGTTCATCCCCTTCGTTGTAGGTTTCGCTGGTTGAATCATCATGCTGGAACACATCTTCTTGTCATCGTGTGCTCCAACATTGTAAGCGTCATTGACGTCATTAGCTATCATATCTAATTTTTACTAAGGAAAGAGTCAAAACTTGTTAGTAACAAACGAATGGATCAAAGTAATTGCGCTACTGTGTATGCCCCACGGTTGGCGCCAAATTGTTTATCCGCAAAACGGTACAGTTGAATTTATAGCATATTTTATAGGCAGGAGAATCAATTTGACCAAAATAATAAAATTATCAAATTAAACTAAAGGAGATAACTAGCCTGACTAAGAACTTAACCTTTCCGGTCATAAGAGTGAATGCAATGTTCAAGTGTTCAAAGTGAGCGTAATAAGACAATAGATTATAGCTTTTTGTGTTAGAGTTTCTTGTGTTTACAATGGACGTTAATCCCCCTATTTATAGCATGATTCAGGGAGACAATATCTTCAAATCAAGCTCCTCTTGAATGAGAATAGAATCGTCATTGATGGGTGCATAAAGTTTGGCTAAATGCGGATATTCTGGGTAACGACTGCCCATTGAATGTTACCCGATGACAATGCTTTGAATCTTTATTACTGGCTGCTCTGTCTTCGAGATTTGTCCAGCAATGGCTGCCCGCGTTTGTCCGGTGCCAGTTGTTTGTTGACTCACACCCCATCTGTCTTTAGTTTCACATATCACCCCGTCCTTCGCCTAGTTGTCATTAGCCAATTTTACCCCATACAGAAGGGATAAAGAAAATATTCAAGTCACCACCATAAAACTTATTTGGATATTTTTTGTTTATAAAACATTTCCCGGTAAAAATATTTTATAAACACCTTAATATTATATTTAATATTTTTCAAAAAAAAATGTCTAAGTAAACGCCAGGAAATTTTTATAACAGAATTGTAATTTTGATCAAAGATAAATTACTCACGCAACGACTAAAGAATCGCCGAAAAATTATTCAAATTGACGAATTTTTTTTCTATTACCCAAATGAGAATTTTATGCAAACAATAAAAAGTCGATGTTTTCCTAGAGCATACGGCCTTTAGACCAATACTTAATAGTAAGACTACTTTTACTGCGAGAATTAGATTTGACACAGTTTAAAAGTGCCAAAACAAATTCTACATATTTTTTAAAGTTTGTCTAACACAGTTCTTACTCATATCAAGTCTAAATAATTGACTAAAATTCATTCAAATTGACGAAAAAAATCTAAAAAATAAATGAAAAATCACTGAAGTTGACAAAGATTATTTTAGCTACACGACCTAGTAAAATTTAAATTTCAAGATATAACCTGTAACTAATTTAAAGACGATCATTTGCTTACCTATAGACATATCGCTAGTAGAGTGACATACACCAATTATTCGGCATGAAAAGAATCATATTAGACCGTCTTTTCTCTTCTCATTTTCTTTTTCTTCTTCACTTTCTTTTCTTCAGTATTTGTTGATTGGGAAATTTTTAACCAAAAATAGTTTTTTGTGGTCAAAGCAAATAATAGAATAATTCGGGTATCTAATAACAATTTTACCTAATATAGATGATTAAGAAATAAGAGAAATAAAATATTGAGAGAATAAGAAAATAGAAATCTTATTGATAATCGCAACTGCCTTCCAAAATGTTAGAACAAGACTCTTCAATTAGCAAAAAATAAAGTATAAGAGATTGACAGTATAATTTCGTCAACTACTTGATGATCTTAGCAAATAAGGTAAGGAGGGTTTATATAGGGACACAATATGTAACTACTCTGCCTTACCTAATTGCCTCCCTTTACTAATATTTATTACATTGATTACCCGTTACTTGAGTAATTTGTAACGGTCATGGTAATAATAGTTAATCACACATAATCTGGGATTATGCCGATTTCTTTCCATATTCGTGGCTATTAATGAGCCTTCCTTCCTTGCGATCTTTAATTGTCCTTACCTCGCCTATCTCTTTTTCCTAGTTGTCAGGTGTGATTTTCTTGTAAGCAATCTCGTATGTGTTTTACCCATACTTCTCTAAACCTTCATTTTTCTTTATTGCTCTGACTCTCATGACACATATCAGTGCATCATTAGTCCACTTGACGAGTCTATTTTTTTACCAATAGAGATAGTCCTCCCACTTTCTGAATATTCGAGAAGTGGTAAGTTTATTTATGGTGGGAATATCTTGCCGCCTTTTCCCCATATCATTATGATGTTCCTCAAAAGCGAAGAGGCGTATATCTCTTCCATTAAATGCTCGAGACACATGTGTTGTTGTGATTAGCTTTGCGGTTTGTAGCGTCTTTTTAGGATTTCTGCGGTTGTGTCAGTTTTATGTGATAGTTCCACGATGAACGTTTATAATAACGTCTTTTTCGTATAAATACCGCATCATACATCTTCTAAAACTTCTTCTACTCTTTTGCATTCCCTTCTAAGCTTTCCTTGTAACTTTTATTCTCTCTTCGTGCTTCTGCAATATTTAACAATGATTTCCCAAACATCAAACCCTTCTTTATCGTATGACCCTCAGAGAGCTATTATAGTAAATGAACTTCCTCCTTCTATAACTCCGGTTAGGAGTAGAAATAAAGGTGACAGACTTCGTAGCCGAGGATCCATATCGAGCCGAAATACCACTTCTTTTCAGAAGAAGTCTTCTAAACCTTCTTCTTTGTCCAAAGTTAAATCCTCATCCACCCCTAAATCTTCTTCTAAAGCTACGGAACAAAATGAACCATTACCTGAGCCTGTAGTTTCTGAGATCCTTCCTTAGGAATATTTTTTTAAATCTAATTGTGAAGCATGGAAGAAAAAAGTTTCTTCCATAGAAGCACTTAAACATGCTGATCACTGTCCTTCTTTAATCAACTACGGTCTTCTTCCTTTAGTACATCATGAACGTTACTGGAAACCTGACTTCCTAGTCACTGCCCCTAGTTCTGACGACCGAATAACCTCTTTTCGTGAGGATTATTTGTTTGTCTATACTTATCCTTTCACCTTAGGATTCAAACCTCCTATTGAACCTATGATAATTGAGTTCTGCCATTACTTCAACATTTGTCTTGGGAAAATAGGCACGATAATGTGGAGGATAGTGGCTTGACTTTGCTATTTATCATCTTTAGTTTTCGCCCCTTTCTCCTTTCGTCATCTCCTCCATCTGTATTCTCCAAAACCTTTTCGCGAGGGTATTTTCACACTTGCAGTGAGAAGCAAAAGAGTTTTGGTTTGTCCTAAAGATTATCGTGACCGATGTTGGTATGCTCAGTTCCTGGTTGTTCCCACTCGTGCCTTAGTGGGAGAAGAAATTCCCTTTTCTCGAGAAGTAGAACTTTGCACGCGAGTATTTTCCTTTGCCTCTTTACTGCGCCATTTTCTCTTAGAACACTAACTTTCTCATATTTTCTTGTTTTTCAGAATTCATGGAAGTTTTTGGTGAACTTTCCGACATCCGTGATTGGGTAGGAAAAATATTGTCCGCTGCTCCTATGGAGAAAAGATGCTGGAAGTTTCTATCCCAAAGTTTGGGTGGAAAATCAAAACATGCGGTATATTATTTTATTTTACCATGCATTTTTCACCTTTCCCTTATTATTTTAACATCCTTATTAATTTTCAGGATTTTCTATCGCGGATTCGTCCTACTTTCGCTCCTGCACTTAGACTCAATGCCAACACTGTTTAAGAGCGGATTTTGAGTGTGTCCTCTTAAAAGAGGAAAAGCAAAGAATCCAATGCCTTTGATCAAGAGGAAGAAGATAAAGGTTCTTTAGTGAAGAAGCCTAGAGTCAGGAGACGTATTGTTTTGTATGATGAATCCAATGCTCCTCAGAAACAACTTTCAGTCTCTGTGCCTTTTCACCTAGTCGATGAACCTGAAGATGACCCTCTAGACATTTCAGAAGATGAAAATGTTGGTCCTGCCTTGGGTCCCCCTTCATGTCCTGTTGAGAGGCTTTTTGCTCAAGGATTTGAGGGTGAAGAAGAAGAGTTTGGCTTTGTTACTGATGAGCCACCTCTCGCAACCCTTCCTTTGAGCCCCGTTGCTCATATTGTTGCTCCTGCTGCAACTCCCACTGCTACTCGTGATGATGCTGGTCGTTCTAGTGGGAGAGGGATGAAACAAGTTATGATTGACGTCCTCGAGGGAATGAACTTACTAAAGAAACCCAACCGAGTTGCAGTTTGGTTGAAACCTTTAATTGGCCCCCTTGAAAGGGAGAAACTTGAATCCTACTCCTCCATCGCTTTGATGAATGATGTTATTCATTCTTCTCTCAAGGTATGTTTTTCTTCTCTTATCTCTTTCACTTCTTCTTTCTTTAAGTTGAAAATACTTTTCCCTTGACTTTTTGCATATCAACTTAACATGCATATAGCTGATGAGAAGAGTGGCTTCGACTGAGCAGCAAGTCGTTGAGTTGAGCACAGAATCTGACAATTGGAAGGAACAATTTTAGAGCCTTCAGTTCGAGAGGACATTCTGGCTGGTGAAAAGAGACTTTGGAGTAGCAACAAAGGGTCACTATTGCTGAGTTAGCAATATTGAAGGCTTACGTTAATTAGGTAGAGAAGGAAAATGATAGGATGGAAGCCACCTTTGCTGAGCAGCACTCAAGGGCTACTGAAGAGATTCGAAGTTTGAAAGAACTTCTGAATCAAAAAGAAGTGAACGCGGGTAATCTGGTTCAAACATTGACTCAATCCCAAGAAGATCTTCGCACCTCTTCCAACAAAGTTAAGTTCCTCGAGGCTACCCTTGAAGGTTTCTTATGAAGCTT
Source organism: Nicotiana attenuata (assembly GCF_001879085.1). Lineage (NCBI taxonomy): Eukaryota > Viridiplantae > Streptophyta > Magnoliopsida > Solanales > Solanaceae > Nicotiana > Nicotiana attenuata. Next base: position 166,371 of record NW_017671665.1, read on the forward strand.
TCAAAACTGAAAAAGAAGACTTGAGGGATGAAGTGGATCAATTTGAAAAAGATTACGAGGCTCTTGAGGATAAACTAACTCTAGATGTGAGTTGGGCCTTCCAGAACACGCATCTTGAAATTTTGACCGAGGCTAGCCAAGAAGGCTTTAGCTTCGAGGTTGAGATTGCCAAGGTTAAGGATGCAATTGAAAGTACTCAATAACGTCAAAGTTTCTCTACACCCGAGGATGAAAGTTCCTAGGGTGATTTAAGCAAAGACAACTCAGAGGTTGATTTTGCTGATCCCCGGCATTCATCTTCTCCTCAAGTTAATCCCTCCGCTCCTTCTGATGACGCTCCTTAGTTTTTTCTTTCAACAATAGTACTTGGATATTTTTGGATGCTTTTTGATTTATTCCTTGGAAACTTTTATGAACATCAACATCAATATTTAACTTTCAACATATTTTATGTATGTTTTGCTCTTTAATTTCCGAGTGTTTTCTTGCATTATTCAAGTAGAATGGATGCTTTAATAGGCCGTGACTAAATACACATGGTCTTATTTCTAAAAGAGAGCCCTTTTATAGAAACGACACTGATGAAGATAATGTCTCATCTTCATATTAGGTAAAAATATAAAATATGAAGAAGTTTTATTTGAACTTTCAAACAAAATATTCATGTACATCAATTTCATAACTGCTTTTTCTATAGCAAGTTTATAAGTATTGGCTTAATATCCCGTGACTATATTTGCAGCCTTAACCTAATAGCTCTTGGAGTTTTCTGTTGAATCTTCAATTTCCTGTCGATTATTCAGTTCTTCACTTCTCATTCAATCTTTGAGCTTGAAATTCAAAATTTTCTTCAAGGTTTTTCCTTTGGCCATTGAGCTATGCTTTTTTGGTGTACTTATTCCATATGAATAGTCCCCTAGTATTTGAACTTTGAAGTATGAAAAGTTAAAAACTAGAACAACTACCCTCTATAGTCCTTTCCTTGAAAAAGGAAACAGACACGGGACTCGAAGCAATTTTTGATGATGACTACTTAACTCTTCCCATCAGAATTGATGTAACCTAAATCGAGAATAATTAAGTATTACGCATGTCTTTTAGGTCTAATATCATCATTTGGTGTGAGCTAACTTTTTGCCTATCATCTAAAACGGTTAGTAAATTCAAATGAACAAATAAGAAAAGAACTTTATGATACTTGACCGTGGATACTTGCTCAAAAGTAGTATTTTTTCTAGTGTACCTCATTCCAATGGGAAGGTAACACTTTCCCGTCCATAGTCTCCAACTCATATGCTCCTTTTCCAGCAATACCTCGAACACGATATCGCCCTTCCCAATTTGGATTCAATTTTCCTGCATTTGCTGCTTGTATTGACTGAAACACCTTCCTAAGGACAAAGTCCTCAATCTTGAAATATCAAAGATTCGCCCTTCTGTTGTAATATTGATCAATCCTTTACTTTTGCTCTTCCATCTATATCAAGGCTGCTTCCTTTCGCTCCTCTATCGAATTCAAATTTGTACGAAGTTCTTCCTCATTCAATACTTCATGTATGATCGAACCTCGTACTTGGATCCACTATTTCTACTGGAATTAATGCTTTAGTACCATAAATAAGTGAAAATAGAGCTTCTCCCATGCTTATCTTTGTCGTTATCCTGTAGGCCCATAGTACCCCAAGTAGCAATTCAGGCCACCTACCTTTTGATTCTTCCAATCGTTTCTTTATACTGTTGAAAATAATTTTTTTTTGTCGACTCTACTTGTCCATTAGCTACGGGAGGATACGGTGCCGAAGTAATCCATTTAATTTTCCAACTTTTGAAAAAATTAGTTACCTTTGCTCCCACGAAATATGGCCCAATACATATTATTTCCCTTGGAACCCCAAATCTACATATTATACTCCTCCAAATGAAGTAGATAACGTCCTTTTATTGTACCTATTTAAAGGCACCTACCTCCACCCACTTAGAAAAACAATCAGTCAAAATTAATAAAAACCGTACTTTTCCTGGTGCTTGAGGCAGAGGATCTATGATATCCATTCCCCACTTTATAAACGGCCACGGTGTGATAATCAAATTAAGTAATTCTGCCGTTTGATGCATATTATTTGTGTACCGTTGGCATTTATTGCACCTTTTTACGAAATTTTCCACCTCGCATTCCATCTTTGGCCAATAATACCCTGCTCTTATTAGCATTTTTACTAGTGAACTTCCACCTGCGTGATTTCCACAATGTCCTTCATGTACCTCTCGCATCACGTATTCAGTTTGTGAGGGTCCGAGGCACCGAGCTAAAGATCCACCAAACATCTTTCGATAGAAATTGCCTTCTATTAAACAATATCGTGCTGCTTTTATTCACAACAATTTAGATTGCTTTTCATCCTCGGGTAATATTCTATACTGCAAAAAGTTCATAATCTCACTTCTCCAATCTCATGTTAAATTATTAAAATTTACTTCATTCTTGGTTTGATCATCGTTGAGTGAAATAAATGCACCACAATTGCATTTTTCGTGTTTGACATATCAGCTATTGAAACCAGATTTGCTAATGTATCAGCCTCCGCATTCTCTTCTCTTAGTATCTGAACATCTTTTCATACTCGGAACCTGACACCTTTTCCAATTATTGTTGCATTCGAATCTCTCTAGTTACGTAATTTCCTTGCAATTGATTTACTGCAAGTTGTGAGTCGCTTTTAATTTCAACTTGGTCAATCCCTATCTATTTTGCAAGTTTCAAACCTGCAATTATTGCCACACGGCTTCATTATTAGTTACGGAATAGCATTTTATTGGTTGCCTAATAATCTCTCCTGAAGGTAAAATCAAAACAATACCCAAACATGCTCCTTTTACATTTGAGGATCCATCAGTATATAATGTCCAAGTCCCCAGATTAGATCCGGTAAATATCGATACCTTATTTTCAGCTTCAGGGAGTAAGCTTGAACTAAAATCTGCTACGAAATCTACTAGTACCTTTGACTTTATGGCATTTCGAGGCTAATAAACAATATCATATTCAATAAGTTCTCTTGCCCATTTAGCTCATCTTCCTAATAACATGTTTATGTAAAATATTTCTTAATGGAAAAGTTGTTATGACAGAAATATGATGACATTGGAAATAGGGTCGTAACATTCTTGATGCCATTATTATTGCTAATGTTAGTTTTTCAAGATGATGATATCGTGTCTCAGCATCTAACAAAGATTTACTGACATAGTTAATTGGAGATTACGTAGCTTTTTCTTCTCGCACCAGTAATGCGCTTACCGCTAATTTAGATACAGCTAAGTAGATGAGTAATCTGGGTCCATCCCTTGGCTTTGACAATAGAAGCGGTTTTGACAGAGACACTTTCAAATTTTTCAATGCTTGTTGACATTCGGTCCTTTCAAATTGATTTTTTTTCAATAATGAGAAGAATTTAAAACTCTTCTCTGAGGATCTGGATATAAATCTCCTAAAAGTTGTTACTCTCCCTGTTAATTTTTGTACTTCTTTTTTACTTGTAAGCACATCAGGAATCTCTTCTATCACTTTAATTTGTGCCAGATTTACTTCGATCCCCATGCTAGAGACAAGAAAACCTGAAAATTTACCTAAGATGATCTTCTGTTTGTGCCGATTTCACTAGCATGTTGTCGATGTAGACTTCAATGGTTTTCCCTAAATGCTCTTGGAACATTGTGGTCATCAACCTCTAATACATAGATCCATCGTTCTTCAAGCCAAATTGCATGACTTTAAAGCCTTGCCAAGTCCCCTTTTCTGTAATAAAAGAAGTTTGTCCTCGTCTAGGGGGTGCATTTTAATACGATTATATCCAGAATACACATCCAAAAAACTTAAGAGTTCATGACCATGGAATTAATTAATTGATCTATATGCAGTAAAGGAAATGATCTTTGGGGCATGCTTTATTTAGGTTGCTATAATCCTCAACTGAACACTGTAATTGCTATTTTTCATGTCTGTCTTTTGATGTTCCACTAGCCACAGCTATTGTGTTGGTTTCTCGTGCTGCTTGCTGATCTCCCATGATCTGATGAATTCCTCATTGTGATGGAAATTTGATAACCTGATGTAATTTTGATGGCATCGCGTCAATGTCATGAATCCACGGCCTTCCTAAAATTATAATGTAATCCATGTCGGCATCCACCACTTGAAATTTGGTGCCTTTCACGACACCCTTGGCGAATGCTGATAACATAATTTCTCCCTTTGTTATAACACTTGAATTGTTGAACCTAGACAAGGATCGAGCCTTGGATATCACATGATCAGCTACTTGCATTTCATTCACCTCTCTTAGTAATATGATATTCACAGAGCTATCTGGATCAATCAAAACTCGCTTCACGTTAGTATCATAAACAAGTAAAGATATTACCAGTGCATTATTATGAGGGATGAATAGGCCATTTGCATCCTCACCGTCAAATGTTATGTTGTCTCCTTCCATGACTTGCCAAATTCACATTCCGTGAGTCACAGAGATCTTGGCTATTCTTTTTGCCGCCGCCTATGTAACTCTCCATTGATGCCAGGACCTAATTCTGTCATAGGCCGTAATGGTGCCCAATACCGATACCAGTCAAGCTAACACTGAACAGTCTAGAAATTTCCCGTTTTTAATAAGTTTACTAAGTAACTAACTTTTCTCATTTTAAAAGATTTAGGAAAGAACAAATGAAAAATACTTAAACGAAATCATAAGTCTACTAGTGTGTGCCAAGACCTGGTGTCACAAGTGTATGAGCATTGTAGTAGAATATACAAAAGAATACTAGTCCACTGTCTGAAATGAAATAGATAGAAAATATAACAAAAGAAAGACTCCAGCAGCTCACCGTGAAGTCTTGAAGTGTAAGTCAAGCGTGCGCGCCAGACTGATATCCAGATGCACCTGCCTCAGATCCTGCACATTTAAGTGTAAAGTGTAGAGTGAGTACACAAACAACATGTACCCAATAAGTATCTAGTCTAACCTCGAAGAAGTAGTGATGAGGGGTCGACTCCGACACTTACTAAGGGCCAACAATATAATAAAATGAAATTCTAATTAGACAAGATATATAGAGATGACAATAAAATTCAAAATAAGAGATAACTGAACAATCCTTTCACTCTATTAAGAACCGAATCATTTCCTTCATTTGAAACAAGTAATCTCTCAAACAAATGAATTAATATCAATATAAAGGGAATTCCACTTCTATTATCAAACACAGATTATGCCGAGGACGTACGGCCCGATCCAAATATACATATACATAAATGTGTGTACTGCCGAGGGTCGAACAACCCGAACCATAGATGCATCTATTAACCTGCCGAGGCAAACGGCCCGCTCCCATGAGAGTAGTGGAAAAAGTCACGCCGCTCGCGAAATATACTTGCAACGTGGTTAAATAAAATTTATCAAGTTAATCATAACATCCTTCAATTTCTTTTCAAAATAAAGAAATTCAAGTTGAAACTTTTGAAATCTTAAAATCCTTAGCCCCATTCGATACAATTAACAGACAAAATCAGATAACAGTGTCCACAAAGCATGGTGTAAACCTAAAACTACCCGGACATAAGCAGGAATAGTAGCTATGTAGAACTCTAGTCACTTCGTGCGTATGTAGCCCCCACAACCACATATTAATTAATTTCTCCTATGGGGTTAACTCCCTCTTACAAGGTAGAAAAGAGACTTACCTCGTCTCAAGGCCTACTTTCCGATTCAAGATTGTGCCCAAACCCTCAATTTGGCGCCAAACGACTCGAAACTAGTCAAATGTTATATAAAATAACTAATACATGCTTAAAAGTTCACATCCTAACTATCAAAGTGATTTCTCAAGCCTATTTGCAAAATTCCTAAAATTCACCTCCGGGCCCCCGTGCCCGAATTCCGGAAATGTTTTAAGAAAGTTGTTACCCATAACCTCATGAACTCAAATATGTGATTTTTACTAAATTTCATGGTTATATCTCATTTTTATCAAAAAAACTAGGTTTTCACCTAAGCCCATAATTTTCACTAATTTACATATTATAATCTACCCATAAACTATGTATTTAACACACATTGTATAGAAATTTTTTAACTCAAAGTGCTAGGTGAAATCCCCTCTAAGACCTCCAAAAATCGCCCAACAATGGAAATAAATGAGCCAAAATGACTAAGTCCCATTTTAAAAGATACCTCACCGCCTCCATCGATCTTGCACCTGCGGTCGCAGGGCCGCACCTGCGTTGTCGCTTCTGCGGACGGGGTCCCGCTTCTACGGAGGTTGGGGCGCACCTGCATATCCTGGGCTACCCTTCATTAGCCGCTTCTACGAGGCTTGGCTCGCTTCTACGAGCTCGTACCTGCGGCTGGCCAAGCAGAGGTGCGATTATGACAGCAGCTGGGATCTTCAGCTGTTGCTCCCAATTTCCAACTTGGTCTGAACCTCGTCCGATTGACACTTGGGATCCTACCGAATATACCAACAACTTTGGAATCATAAAACAGACTCGCTCGAACTCTCGGAATGCTCGAAACAACATTAAAACTAAGAACCACACCCCAAAACTAAGTGAATCAAACTTATGAACTTCAAGTTCTTCAAATTACTTCCAATGCGCCTAAACGTTTTTAAACTACTCGGATTGATACCAAAATTTGCGTGCAAGTCTTAAATGACATTACGGAACTATTCCCGAGCTCGAAATTCTATTTGGATCTCGATATCACCAAAACCCGCTTCAAACCAAATTTAAAGAACTTCTAAAACTTTCAAAGAACCAACTTCCACTATTAGGCACCAAAATGCTCGCGGGTCATCCAAAATCCAATCCGAACATACGCCCAAGTCCAAAAGCATCATACGAACCTATTGGAACCTTCAAATCCTAATTCCGAGGTCGTTTGCTCAAAATGTTGGCCAAAGTCACACTTAGTCTTTTAAGGCCAACTTAAAGAACTAAGTGTTCCGATTTCAATCCGAATCCTTCCAAATCCAAACTAACCATCCCCGCAAGTCATAAATTAGTAAAAGCACGTACAGTAAGTCTCATTTAGGGTAACGGGTTTCTAGAAAGTAAAACTACAGGTCGGGTCATTATAATGAATCTCTTCACCCCCGGTTATAACATTTACTGACCTCTCTGGAGTCAGGGTTTGGTAGTTCTTGCCTATTTTTCGTATAACACTGCTTTCCTTTCTCATTAAATAAGTCAGTGAGATAACGTTTTTTAGTAAATAATCAACCTCTACTTGTAGGAGCCTGTAATCTATTGTTCTATGACTATGATCATGATGGAATTTACACCAAAATTCCTGAGTTCTTTTGTTGGGATCTTTTCTTATTTATTTTGGCCAGGCACCTTATCACCCACACCTCTTATCACAACTACTAACTTGGGCGTACTGACGATGAAATTATACTCTCCTATTCTTGATCAAAAATTTTGATCGTTGCTCCTTGTTATATCCAGTTCCTTTTCAAATCGAGAAGAAGAATGTGTCTCAATCTTCCTTGATCTCTGATCAAATCGTGCCTGTTCTTTTTTTTATCTGAGATCCCCCCCCCCCCCCCCGGGTCCCATGTAAATGTTCTTACTTACTTTTTTTTGGATCTCCTTTAATTTGAGCGTCTAGATCCGAACCTTTCCTCCACCTTCGGATGGGACACCGTATCTTCTTCTATACACAACTTTGTGTTGTATCTGTTATAGACGTCATACTAGGTAGTAGCACGAAATTTTTGTAGTCTTTCATTTACTTCTCATGGAGTCTAAACATTTATCATTCAAATTGCTTGAAAATTCCATTGCTGCCCAAATTATCAGGTACACGAGGTAACATCATTCTTTCTTGCTGGAATCGATCCCCAATTTCTCTGAGTAATTCGTATTCTCTTGTTTTACTTTGAAGATATCTTCTATTCTTTTCTCTACTTTTTGAGCTCCCGAATTTGCTTTTATGCTTGAATCTGCAAGCTCAACAAAAGATTCAATTGAATTTTCAAGTAAGAGATAATACCATGTCAATTCCCTTTTCGAATATTGATTTGATTACCTGCTTGGTTAAAGATCATCGTCCTAGACTCCTGTAGTAAATGCGGTAATATGATCTCTCGGGTCAGTAGTCTGATCATACTTGGGAATATCGGGAATTTTGAATTTATTTTTGGTATAGGTAATGGCGCTGCACTTGACTTCTATGGTTGTTATGAATACTTATCAATATTCGCCCCTTTAATCACGGGTAGTACTCCACGTATCTGTTCTATTAGCTCGTTTCGTTCCTTGAGCTATTTCCGTAAGGCTGCTACTAGATTTTGTAAATTAGAGTTATTTGGCGTACCTGACCCTCCGGCTCCAGAATTATTTGGTATTTGCCCACTTTCAGAGTTTTCAAACCCTGATGAGGGTTTTCTACTGTTGTATTCACTGGCGGTGAAGCCTGAACAACACTTGGAAGCCTACTTGCGAAAGCACGCAAGGCTTCACCAATCTGTTGGGCAATAAATTTTTCAAGTTATCTTGCTCATTCGAGTATTGGTTAACTTGTTGTCCAACATTACGATTAACAAATCTTACATGTGAATTTTCTCGTGAATGCGGTGGAGTATGTGTGGGTGTGTTTTATGGAGGAGTTCCTCCTTGTTGTCCATCTCCCACCTGAATAATTTCATTAATAGTAGAAATAATTGTTGCTAAAGACAAATATATAAAGTTAAAAGGTTACTAGATTTCTGGGTAACGGAACCAATTTGTTTAACCAAAAAATAGCTTTTGTGGTCAAAGCAAATAATAGAATAATTCACATATCTAATAACCAATTTTACTTCACTTTTTCTAATATGGATGAATAAGAAATAATGAAAATAAAATGTTGAGAGAATAAGGAAAGAAAAATCTTATTGAACTGCCTTCCAAGTGGTGAGAACAAGATTCTTCAATTAGCAGAAAATAAAGTATAAGAGATTAACACTATATATAATTTTTTGAACTACTTGATGATCCTGCAAAATAAGGTAAGGAGGGTTTATATAGGGCCACAATATATGTAACCGCTCTGCGTTACTTAATTCCCGCTCGTTACTATTATTTATCACATTGATTGCCCGTTACTTAAGTAATTTGTAATGGTTATGGTACTAATAGTCAATCTCTCTTAATCAGGGATGATGTCGATTTCTTTCCATATTCGTGGCTATGAATGAGCCTTCCTTCCTTGTCATCTTTAATTGTCCATCCTGCACCTATCTTTTTTCCCAGTTGTTACGCATGGTTTCCTTGTAAGCAATTCCATGGGTGTTTTAGCCATACTTCTCCCAACCTTCATTCATCTTTAATGCTCAGGTTCTCATGAAATCTGTCAGCGCATCATCAGTCCATGGGACGAGTCTATTTTTCCACCAATACAGAAATGTCATAATCACTGTATAGACTGCTTTTCTTACTTTCTCTTTTTAGTGAGGATTGTTCGATTATATAGTCTTTTTGTTTTTAATGAAATGTTTTAAGTAATACGTTTTAAAATTTAACATGCATGTTAATTCAAGTCTTAACCAAAACGACTCAACTAGGGTTGAGTTTGGGGTCGGTTCATGAGTGGTGCTGCAGCATAAGAGTTGAGCTTTACTTGACCCATGCATAGGTGGAGGACACCATAATATCTTGAAGAAAAAGATGGTGATAATCGTTTTTACTTTTAGAATGGGCCTTGATTTTAATTCACTACTTCCTTCTTTTTTAAAAAGAAGAAGTAAAACCACGTGTATGGTTCTCTGACAAAATAAAATAAAATCGAGGACCACTATTTTATCTATCATGGAATCAGGACCATGACCAGATGGCAAATTTGGAAAGCTACATTCTGGATTTGAACTGTCTGTCCTAGTCACAATTATCATAAATAGCTGATGATATATACATATCGATCAGTAAGGCCATAAATCAATTCCTTGTCATTAAATTCGTTATATTATTTCGAGTAAAGTGATGAAAGTTCATAGGTATACAGATAAATATCAACCAAATATCGACAATAAATTACAAAATCGAATATTATTATATAGTGAATAAGAGAAGGCCAAATGTAGTGTTCGTGTAAGCTGAATCAGTTAAGTTCTTGGTTGAAGGATATCTTAACATATTTATTTTGAATTACTTCTTAGTGGCTACATTAAATTATACTCCCCCTGTTCAATTTATGTACCTATTTGACTGGACATAAAATTAAGACAAAAAGAGAAGACTTTGAACTTGTAGTGTAAAATGAGGCACATAGATTTTGTGTGGCTATAAATCATTTCATAAAAGTGAATTGTCTCCAAATATGAAAAAGGGTCATTCTTTTTTTCACGGACTAAATAGAAAATATGTTCACATAAATTGAAACAAAAACATGTGATATATATACTAAGTTCACAATTTAAATTCACTGAGTTTAAAATGAGTGTAATTTTATTCTTGATATATCCTTTAATCTCCTTTTTTCACATATTTCCATAATTTGATTCAATAGGGATGGATTCAATTGAACCCATAGTACTCAACTAGGTCAGCTTAATTTTGAGGAGAAAAATCTCTTATTTATTATTGTCATCAAGCGTATGATACAACAATTGCAATCTCATTTATAGCCTCTCACAATCCTTTCACTATAATTTAGGAATTTGTGGTGTCACATTATTTAATCAAACGAAGTTCTAATAGCAGGGCGGGGCTAGCTAGAGCATAGTTAATAACGAGTTTGCCAAATACAGTAGCTTTGATCCAAATTTAATATTAGTTTTAAGAATTCAATGAATATATACAACTTATTAATATATAACTCAGTATCATAAAAGGACTAAAATGACGAACTCATAAAATTCAAATCTTGGCTCCGCCTAGTAGCAAAAGCTAACATCCACGATGTCCCATATTTTTTGCCAAGAGAGGATAAGACCACACCAAAATATTTATAGGTGGAAATTAATGTAAGGTCAAGTAGTTTTCTTCTGGTGGGGGAAACTAAAAACAGAAAACCTAAAATTTTATTGGTCAGTTATGCAGCTTTCTATTAGCAGTAATGGCGAATGTCTACTAGCACCAAGGCCTCGATCAAATATCTTGAGGTCATATCTGAATTTAGAGGCTGGCATTTTAACTACTCCAAGAAATTAAACGGCGTGTGCATTGTTGTTAGTTGAGATTGATTTGGTAAGATGATATATATGCCTGACTTTTACTGGATAGGTTTGGCTTCTTTCTAGGACCACTTGGTTGGCTAAAATAAGTCTTGTTTCTCATGCCCAAATCAATCAAAAATCATCACTGTCTTGATAGCATAAGCCAAGCCCACTTGAGGAAATTTCTTCCAAATGGTGTCCCCCCTATTATCTTTAGGTAGATTCTTGGATGATGAAATCCCTATCAGCTACTGACATAATAAACTCGGGTCATTTGGTACGCAGAATGAGGTGGGATAAAGTGTGGTACTAAATTTATATTATATTTGGTTGACGGTGTAAAGTTATCCCGGGATAACAAACATAGTATAAACTTAATCCCAGACTTAATCTTGAATATCCCATCTTATCCCATCAAAATTTGTATTATTTTATCCCACCTACTAGGTGGGTTAAATTAGTTTAGGGATTATAATCTCAGGACTATAATCCTGAGATAATTTAGTCCGTATACCAAACGATCACTTATTAGAACACAAAACATGTATAGATAAAGTAAAAAAGATGGAGTACTAGTTGCTTGAGCCATGTATTTTAGTACTAGATCTTCCTCTCTACATCCCTTCTTCAAGATAGCGACATTAATGGGACAAGTTCTCGCTCTCAGCAAAATTGTATGTTAGAAATGACAAAAGGGTGTGTTTATACAGGCCGGTTATAGAGAAAGCCTAACTGTAATTGTAAATAAGAAAGTTTGATAGGCTTCCGTTACAGCTTTATCAAAACTAGCCTACATTCATTGCCTTATCAAATTCACCAAATACATAACATGCACGGTGAATCATATATCACATTTATAGTTGTACTCTTGTTTATGAAACCATCAAACCTGAAAGATTGAGGAAACATGTGGAGGACCTGAGAGAGCAGATGATGATTGATCAAAGGATTGTCAATCAACGAATGGACTGTCACGATCCGAAATTCCCACCTTCGGAATCGTGATGGAGCATAACAATTTACTTGCTAGGCAAGCAACATTAGAGATCCGTTAAGTCAATTTTTATTCAATTTCAATAAAATAAAGTCAATTAAGCCAAAATGAAATAAATCTGAGTGCGGAATAACATAAATGCCCATAACATCTACTACAATCCGGATCTGGAGTCACAACTCACAAGCTTCTAGAATTTTCTACAAACAAAGTCTGAAAGAAATATAACTATTTTGAACGAATGAAAACAGTAAAATAGGGAAAATTGAAGGGGACTTCAAGGTCTGCGGACACCAGCAGATCTACCTCGAGTCTCCAACGAGCTGTTACGCCTCACGAACAGTTGGGGCCAGTACCAAAGTCTGCACAAGAAGTGCAGAGTGTAGTATGAGTACAACCGACCCCATATACTCCGTAAGTGTTGAGTCTAACCTCGACGAAGTAGTGACGAGGCTATGACAAGACACCCACGTAATAAACCTGTGCAGATAATAGTATACATACAGGATAACAACAAATAAAAGCTAAACATATACAATTGGGAGGGGGCATGCTAAAGGGGGTACAAGATACGAGAAATACAGCAGAAATGATAACCAGAACATTCAATATGCCTCGAACCAGTAAAAACAAATAAGCACGATGAAGGAAATTGCACTGCATCTCTCTTCATGCTTTTACTCTCAACCTCACAATGAAACAATGATACTACACGGCATCACCCTTCGTGTTTTTACTCTCACCTTCAGTATAAATCAATAAATATGGCACAACATCACCCTTCGTGCATTAACACTCACAACATGACACGACATCACCCTTCGTGCATTAACACTTACAATATGGACGGTATCACCCTTCGTGCATTAACACTCTCCCTTACTATAAAATAATGAACAAGTAATAATAGGGAGAAAGGATCAACAACAATAAGGCTTACTTCAACAATGGTTCCACAATACCAATCTCAACTTTAGAAACAATACTCAATTATCACAAAAGCCCATAAATACGTAAGAACGATCAATATAATGAGTAACTAGCCTAAGCATGGATAACATGATCAAGTAAGCAAATTAATTACAAGGAACAATCCCACTCGCATGCTTTAACCCAGCAACCACGCATAAGTACTCGTCACCTCGCATATACCTTGTACCCAACATCTAAACATGTAGCAAATAGACAAACAAGTCCTAATCCCTGATGTCAAGGTTAACCACGACACTTACCTCGCTCCAAGGATCAATTCGAAGCTCAACCATAGCCTTGTTCAAACAAGCCTCCGAACCAATAGAATCTAGCTAATTACCAACCAAACGATTCAATTTAAACCTTAGGAACTACCCACGATTGCAAAGGATTCAACTTAGGTCAATATTAAAAAAGTCAATGAAAGTTTACTCCCGGGCCTGCTTGGTCCAAACCCGAAATTCGGACCAAAATCCAATCATCCATTTACACCCGAGCCAGGTTATGTAATTTGTTTTAGAATCCGACCTCCATTTGAGGTCTAAAACCCAATTTTTACAAAAATCCTAATTCTACCCAAACCCCAAATTTCCACCATGAAAACACTAGATTTTAGGTTGAAAACTTATGAAATATAGTGAAATATTGAAAGAAAATAGGTTAGAATCACTTACCAATGATTTGGGAAAGAAGGATGCTTGGGGAAATCACCTCTAGGGTTTTCTTGTTTTGAAAATTTGAAGAATGAACTAAAAATCCCGTCTAACTCCTAATTTGTTCAGTTGCAGATGTCGCATTGGCGACTAGGGGTTCACAATTGCGAACCCCCGCGAATGCGAAGAAAAACTCGCAAATGTGAAGTCTGCATACCTCTTCTTTCATCGCATTTGCGATGAAGTGTTCACAAATGTGAACTCTGGCCTCCCCGCAATTGCGACCTCTAGATCGCAAATGCGAACTCATGCTGACCTAGGTACTCTTCGCAAATGCGAAGAATTTGCTCTCAAATGCGTGCCTGTCAGGATTCATAAATGTGCACAAATGCGAACACCGGTCTCGCAATTGTGAGATCAAAGACCAGTTACCAGAAATTGCCGAACCAGCTGAGTTCTAAGCCTAAACCACTCTGTAGCCTATCCGAAACTCACCGGAGCCCTCGGGGCTCCAAACCAAACATGCACACAAGTCCAAAAACATCATATGAACTTGCTCACGCGAACAAATCGCCAAAATAACACTTAGAACTGCGAATTTAGCATCAAACCAAAGGAAATTTTTAAGGAACCTCATGAACTTCTATTTTCACAACCGGACGTCCGAATCACGTCAAACCAACTCCATTTCTCACCAAATTTGATAAACAAGTCATAAATGTAATATTGGACATATACTGGGTTCTGAAACCAAAATACGGACCCGATATCAATAAAGTCAAACATTGGTAAAACTTTCAAAGTCATTAAGCTTTTAAACCTTCAAGTTTCAACAAAGTGTGATAACTCGGGCTAGGGACTTCCGAATTCGATTCCGTGCATACGCCCAAGTCCCAAATCATGTTACGGAGCCAACGAAACCATCAAAACACAAATCCAGGTACGTTTGCTCAAAACATTGATCGATGTCAACTCAAATGGCTTTTAAGTCAAAAATTACATATTTTTCTCAATTTTAACATAAAAGCTTTCCGGAAAGACACCCGGACTGCACACGCAAATCGAGGAGGGCTAAAATGAGGTATTTAAGGTTTCAGAGCACATAATTGGTTCTAATACGTAAGATGACTTATCGGGTCATCACATTTTCCACCTCCAAAACAACCATTCGTCCTCGAACGGACATAAAAAAGTACTTGGGCTGGTGAAAAGGTGTGGATATCTACTCCGCATGTCCGATTGGGACTCCCAAGTGGCTGCCTCAATGGGCTGACTCTCCACTACACTCGAACTGAAGGATAACTCTTTGACCTCAACTGACGAACCTTTCAGGCTAGAATATCCACCAGCTCCTCCTCATAAGTCAAATCCTTGTCCAACTGGACAAAGCTTAAATCTAACACGTGGGACGGATCACCGTGATACTTTTGGAGTATGGACACATGGAAGACCAAATGAATGCTGATAAACTAGGTGGCAGTGCGAGCTTGTAAGCCACCTCACCCACTCTCTGAAGAATCTCAAAAGGTCCGATATACCTAGGGCTTAACTTTCCCTTCTTTCCGAATCCCATCACACCCTTCATGGTTGAAACCCAGAGCAGTACCCTCTCTCCGACCATGAATGCAACATCACGAACTCTATGGTCGGCACAACTCTTCTACCTGGACTGAGTTGTACGAAGTCGATCCTGAATAATCTTAACCTTTTCCAAGGCATCCTGTACTAAATTTGTACCCAACAATCGAGCCTCCCCCAGCTCGAACCATCCAACTGGCGATCGGCACCGCCTCCCGTATAATGCCTCATAGGGAACCATCTGAATGCTCGACTGGTAGCAGTTGTTGTAGGCAAACTCCGCAAGTGGCAAGAACTGATCCCAAGAGCCTCCAAAGTCTATAACACAAGCGTGAAACATATCCTCCAATATCTAAATAGTGCGCTCGGACTGTCCGTTCGTGTGAGGATGAAATGTTGCACTCAACTCAACATGCGTGCCTAACTCACGCTGTATTTCCCTCTAGAAATGTGAGGTGAACTACGTACCTCAATCAGAAATGATAGATACGAGCACACCATGAAGACGAATGATCTCGCGGTTGTAAATCTCAGCCAACCGCTCTGAAGAATAGGCTGCCACAGGAATGAAATGCGCTGACTTGGTCAGCCTGTCCACAATGACCCAAACTGCATCGAACTTCTTCTGAGTCCGTGGGAGTCCAACAACGAAATCCATAGTGATACGCTCCCACTTTCACTCGGGAATCTCTAACTTTTGAAGAAAACCACAAGGTCTCTAATGCTCAAAATTTACTTGATGACAAATTAGACACCGAGCATATACAACTATGTCTTTCTTCATCCTCCTCCACCAATAATGCTTCCGCAAGTCGTGATACATCTTGGTGGCACCCGGATGAATAGAATACCAGGAACTATGGGCCTTTTCAAGAATCAACTCACGAAGTCCATCCACATTAGGCACACAAACACGAACCTACATCCTCAAAACTCTATCATCATCAACAGTAACCTGCTTGGCATTATCGTGCCGCACTGTGTCCCTAAGGAAAAGCAAATAAGGGTCATCATACTGTCGCTCTCTAATGCGCTCAAACAATGAAGGTCGAGCGACTGTACATGCTATAACACGACTGGGCTCAGAAACATCTAACCTCACGAACTGATTAGCCAAAGCCTGAACATATAATGCAAGTGGTCTCTCACTAACTAGAATGTATGTAAGGCTGCCCATACTCACTGGCTTTCTACTCAAGGCATCGGCCACCACATTGGCCTTCCCCGGATGATACAAGATGGTGATATCATAGCCTTTCAATAGCTCCAACCACCTCCTCTGCCTCAAGTTGAGTTTCTTTTGTTTGAACAAATACTGCAAGACTGTAAGCTCCGATGATCCGTGAATACCTCATCACGACATGCCGTAAAGATAGTGCCTCAAGTCTTCAGCGCATGAACAATGGCTACCAACTATAAGTCATGAACAAGGTAATTCTTATCGTGGACCTTCAACTACCGCGACGCATATGCAATCACCCTGCCATCCTACATCAATACTGCACCAAGTCCAATACGAGATGCATCACAATATACCGTGTATGATCCTGAACCTGTGAGCAACACCAACACTGGAGCCGGAGTCAAAACAGTCTTGAGCTTCTGAAAGCTCACCTCACACTTGTCTGACCATCTGAACGGGGCACCTTTCGGGGTCAACCTGGTCAACGGGGCTGCTATAGACGAAAACCCCTCTACAAACCAACAGTAATAACTCGCCAAACCCAGGAAACTTCGAATTTCTGTAGCTGAAGTGGGTCTAGGCAAGTTCTGAACTGCCGCAATCTTCTTAGGATCCACCTGAATGCCCTCTGCTAATACAACGTGCCCCAAGAAAACAATTGAGTCCAACCAAAACTCGCATTTTGAAAACTTAGCATATAACTGGCTTTCTCTCAGAGTCTGAAGTACAATCCGAAGATGTTGCTCATGCTCATCTCGACTGCAGGAGTAGATCAAGATATCATCAATTAACACAATCACAAAGGAATCCAGATAGGGCTTGAATACCCGGTTCATCAAATCCATAAATGTTGATGGGGCATTCGTCACCCCAAATGACATCACTAGGAACTCATAATGCCCATAACAAGTCCGAAAAGCTATCTTAAGGACATCGGATGCCCTAATCCTCAACTAATGGTAGCCAGACCTCAAATCGACTTTGAAAACACCTTGGCACCCTAAAGCTGATAAAATAAGTCATCAATCGGCAATGGATACTTGTTCTTGATGGTGACTCTGTTCAACTGTCGGTAATCTATGCACATCCTCATCGATCCATCTTTCTTCTTCACAAACAACACGGGTGCACCCCAGGGCGAGACACTTGGTATAATGAAGCCCATATCAAGCAAATCTTGCAATTGCTATTTCAATTCCTTCAACTTTGGCGGGGCCATACGGTATGGCGGAATAGAAATAGGCTAAGTGCCCAGAGCCAAGTCAATATAGAAGTCGATATCCCTGTCGTGTGGCATCCCCGGCAGGTCTGCAGAAAATACCTCTGGGAACTCACGGACAACTGGTACTGAATCCATGGAAGGAACCTCCACACTAGAATCGCAGACATAAGCCAAATAAGCTAGACACCCCTTCTCGACCATATGCCGAGCCTTCAAATAAGAGATAGCCGTACTGGTAGAATAGCAAAGAGTCCCTCTCTACTCTAATCGAGGCAACCCCGGCAAGGCTAAGGTCACCATCTTGGAGTGACAATCGAATATATCATAATAAGGTGACAGCCAATCCATATCCAAGATAACATCAAACTCTACCATATCGAGAAGTAGAAGATCTACACTAGTCTCAAGACTCCCAATGGTAACCACACATGAACGATAAACACGATCTACAATAATTGCATCTCCCACATGTGTAGACACATACACCGGAGCACTCAAAGAATCACGAGGTACAACCAAATATGAAGCAAAATAGGATGACACGTAGGAATAAGTTGAACCAGGATCAAATAGAACTGAAGCATCTCTACTGCAAACTAAAACAGTACATATGATAACAACGTCAGATGACTCAGCCTCAGGCCTGGCTGGAAAAGCATAGCATCGGTGCTGGGACCCACCACTCTGAACAATATCTACAGGACGGGCCCTAGCTGGCTGGCCTCCACCTCCAGCAGCCTCACCTCCACCTCTAATGGCCTGACCTCCACCTCTAGCTGCCTGACCCCTACCTCTAGCTGGCTGAGCGGGCAGTGAAGCACGCGGTGTCGGGACCATTGCACGAGAACCCTGATGCTGTGAGTTGCTCGATGCCCGAGGGCAAAATCTAAAAATGTGCCTCGGATCACAACAAGTATAACAGGACCTCGGCTGTTGTGACTACTAACCCTGAAACTGACTCTATCGACTTGAGTAATCACCTTGAAGGCTCTGGAGCGGATGTGCACTAATAGGAGCTAGTGGTGCACTGTAGGCTAGCTGATCGGAATAAGACATATGAGGGCCACGACCACCTAAAGCACCGTGGGAAGCTTGGAGTGCTGAATGAAACGGCCTCGAAGGATGGCCTCTACCAAAAGCACCCTTACCTTCAGATGAGGAACCACTGAACCAGCCGGAATGACGAGGCCTCTTGTCAGACCTCTGACCTCCTCCTGTGCAAGAACCATCTCGACTCACCTAGTAACATTGGCAGCCGTCTGAAAAGAAATTTCATTCCCGATCTCCTTGGCCATCTACAATTTGATAGGTTGAGCGAGTCCCTCAATAAACCTCCTCACCCTCTCTCTCTTGGTAGGAAGCAAAAGAATAGCATGACAAGCCATTTTGTCCACAAAACGAGTCTCATACTGAGTGACTGACATACTTCCTAGCTGAAGACGCTCGAACTGGCTGCGATAACCCTCTCTCACTATGAAAGGAAGGAACATCTCAAGAAATATCTGAAAGAACTAGTCCCAAGTAAGAGCAGGAAACCCAGCTGGTCTGGTTGATACAAAATCCTTCCACCATCTCCTGGCGAAACCCATCATCTGAAACACAGCGAAATTGACCCCATTGGTCTCAACTATCCCTATGTTCTGCAGCACCTTATGGCAGCGATCAAGATGATCCTGTGGGTCCTCAGAAGGTGCACCACTGAAGTGAACTGGAAAGAGCATGGTAAACTTATCCAATCTCAATAATCCTTCATAAGACATGGCTGGCCCATCACCGGCCTGTGCTGCAACAACCGACTGAACTGCCCCAACTGGCTGGGCTGCTGGAGTTTGATACTGGGGAGCCATTTGCTCCGGAGTGTGGGTAGCGGGAGTCTGTGCTCCTCCCCGGCCTGAGAGACGGCTGGTTCCATAGGAACTGTACCGTGATGGAGTCTAACATTTCACTTGCTACGCAAGTCATTGTTAGAGAACCATTAAGCCAATTTTAATGCAATTTCAATATATAAAGTTAATTAATCCAAAATAAAAATAAAACTGAGTGCGGAATAACATAAATTCCCATAACATCTACTACAATACGAATCTAGAGTCACAACTCACGAGCTTCTAGAATTTTCTACAAACAGTGTCTGAATGAAATACAACTATTTTGAATGAAATGAAATAGTAAAATTGGGGAAATGGAAGGGGACTTCAGGTTCTGCGGATGCCAGCAAATCTACCTCGAGTCTCCAATGAGAAAATCCGAGCTGCTACGCCTCACGAAGAGCTGGGCGAATACCAAAGTCTGCACAAGAAGTGCAGAGTGTAGTATGAGTACAACCGACCCCATGTACTACGCAAGTGTCGGGCCTAACCTCGACGAAGTAGTGATGAGGCTATGACAAGACACCCACATAATAAACATGTGCAGATAACAGTATACGTATAGGATAACAACGAATAAAAGCTAAACATGTACTATTGAGAAGGGGACATGCTAAAGGGGGTACAAGATACCAGAAATACAGCAGAAATAATAACCAGAATAGTCAATATACCTCGAACCAGTAAAAATAAATAAGCACAATGAAGGAAATTGCACGGCATGATCCGTCATGCTTTTACTCTCAACCTCACAATGAAACAATGATGCTGCACGGAATTACCCTTCGTGCTTTTACTCACTTTCAGTATAAATCAATAGATATGGCACTGTATCAACCTTCGTGCATTAACAGTCATAACATGGCACGGCATCACTCTTCATGCATTAACACTCACGATATGGCACGGCATCATCCTTCGTGCATTAACTTTCACAACAGGGCACGGCATCACCCTTCGTGCATTAACACTCTCCCTTACCACAAAATAATTAATAAGTAATAACAGAGAGATAGGATCAACAAGAACAAGCCTTACTTCAACAATGGTTCCACAATACCAATCTCAACTTTAGAAATAATACTCAATTATAACAAAAGCCCATAAATACGGTAAGAACGATTAATATAATGAGTAACTAGTCGAAGCATAGATAACATGATCAAGTAAGCAAATTAATTACAAGGAACAATCCCACCCGCATGCTTTAACCCAGCAACAATGCATAAGTACTCATCACCTTGCATATACCTTGTACCCAACATCTCAACATGTAGCAAATAGAAAACAAGTCCTAATCCCTCAAGTCAAGGTTAACCACGACACTTGCCTCGCTCCAAGGATCAATTTAAAGCTCAACCACAGTCTTACCTTTCAAACAAGCCTCCGAACCAATAGATACTAGCAAATTACCAACCGAACGATTCAATTTAAGCCTTAGGAACTACCCACGATTGCAAAGGATTCAACCTAGGTCATTATTGAAAAAGTCAACTCCCAGGATTGCTTGGTCCAAACCAAAAATTCGGACCAAAACTCGATTACCCATTCACCCCCGAGCCCGGTTATGCAATTTGTTTTGGAATCCGACCTCCATTTGAGGTCTAAATCCTAATTTTTACAAAAATCCCCAATTCTATCCAAACCCCCATTTTCCACCATGAAACACTAGATTTTAGGTTGAAAACTTATGAAATGGAGTGAAAGATTGAAAAAAAATATGTTAGAGTCACTTACTAATGATTTGTGGAAGAAGGGTGCTTGGGGAAATCGCCTCTACGGTTTTATTGTTTTGAAAACTTGAAAGAATGAACAAAAATCCTGTCTAACTCCTTATTTGTTCAGTTGCTGATGTCGCATTTGCAACCAGGGTTCGCAATTGCGAACCCCCGCATATGCGAAGAACACCTCGCAAATGCGAAGTCTGCGCACCTCTTCTTTCATCGCATTTGCGATGAAGTGTTCGCAAATGCGAACTCTGGTCTCCCCACAATTGCGACCTCTTTATTGCAAATGCGAACTCATGCTGACCCAGGTACTCTTTGCAAATGCGAAGAATTTGCTCACAAATGCGAGTCTGTCAATATTGGGGAATGTTCGTAAATGCGAACAGTGATCTCGCAATTGCGAGATCAAAGACCAGTTACCAGAAATTGCAGAACCAGCAGAGTTTTAAGCCTAAACAACCCCGTAGCCTATCCGAAACACACCAGATCTCTCAGAGCTATAAACCAAACATGAACACAAGTCCAAATACATCATACAAACTTGCTCGCGTGATCAAATCGTCAAAATAACACTTAGAACTACGAATTTAGCATCAATCAGAGGAAATTTTTAAGGAACCTCATGAACTTCTACTTTCACAACCGGACGTCCAAATCATTTCAAACCAACTCCGTTTGTCACCAAATTTACAAACAAGTCGTAAATATAGTATTGGACCTATACGGGGTTCTAGAACCAAAATACGTACCCGATATCAATAAAGTCAAATATTGGTCAAACTTTCAAAGTCGTTAAGCTTTTAGACCTTCAAATTTCAACAAAGTGCGATAACTCGGGCTAGGAACTTCCGAATTCGATTACGGGCATATGCCCAAGTCCCAAATTACGTTATGGACCCACCAGGACCGTCAAAACATGAATCCGGGTTTGTTTGCTCAAAACATTGACCGAAGTCAATTCAAATAGATTTTAAGGCAAAAATTTCATATGTTTCTCAGTTTTTAACATAAAAGCTTTCCGGAAAGACACCCGGACTTTGCACGCAAATCGATGAGGGCTAATATAAGTAATTTAGAGCTTCAAAGCACAGATTTAGGTTCTAATACGTAAGATGACCTATCAGGTCATCACATGGACTGGCTCATCAAGGCCTTAGCCCCTTGCTTTTCTTCCTGCACAGTGATCCATGTCTTTCACTCCTTCCAAATTCCCTCAAATTCCTATCTTCTTTTGATCCTTGTGTTTGATGACATTGGTACTTTAATTGTTTAAATTGTCATATTTTGTATTATCGAAACTATTGTGCTTTTGTTATAATCACTCTACTATGGGCAATTACTCTATTTTGTGCAATGACATTCAATTGTTGTTCTTGTTATTATTTATGCTGTGTTGCCAAAGTGGCATGAGTTGATGTTGCCAAACTTCTTTTTGGTTGTGCTTCTTCTATTATTCTTTTCAATGATTCCAAAAGGGGGAAGTTAAATAGATGTCAATAGGATGGGGGGGACAGAATCGAATTGATATGATGTATTGTGTATGAAAGATAGCTATGCTCGCAGGGGGAACGTTTCTGATAACATGTTGATTATAGGTCTGATCCGCAAGGGAACATGTGAGGAATCTGGTTCTCAGGGGAACATCAATTCTAGGTTTGTTATCATCAAAAAAGGAAAAATTGATTAAATATGCTATTGTGTGTTTTGATGATTTGCCAAACAATCCCAAGAACCCTATCCGTCGTGTGTAACCATTTACCATGCTTCTCGAGGTTTTAGTACTCGTTGTAGGTCCAGGGAGCATCGCTTTATCATGCCCGATGATGAACACATCGTTCACCTTTCGTGGATCTTGATACGAAGGGCTCCTAGCCTCGATTTCAATCTCATGCGTCCATGCCCTTCTTCTTTTTTCTTCACCGGGAAATCGGGGTATGCATTATCCCTGATTTTAATCATATACAAATAGTCCCCTCGTTTTCTGAAGAGTAGGTTTGTCGAACAATGGGAAACGATAGATGAACCCCAGTTCCTTCCTTCGTACGTTATAACTTAGATGACGGGTTAATCAAAACGTCCCATCAGTCACATCATTCTAACTTCAGACACGTGTCAGTCACCGGCCTTCGAATGCGAAACGCCGCGCATTGATTATTTTCCCCCCTATAAAAGCTTCAACCTTTGTCACTTCTTCCACTTTCAGATTCTAGACTTTACCCTCGAACTTTCTAATGGCTTTTAACTTCTCCAAATCTTCATACATTGTTCTTTGACCCTTCATATCTTCATCTTTAGTCCCCATACATCTTCTTTAAACCTTCAACCCAGACCTTCATTCCTTCCGACCATCTTCAAATCTTCATAGTTTTCTTCAGACCTTCATATTCCCCAGATTACTATGGCAAGAACTTCCAAGTCAATGCCTCAGCAGGCTGCTCATTCATCTTCCCACCCAATCGCAAATGCCGAGATGGTCATTCCTGAAGTTGCTTATGAGCCTCCCATGAAGAGCTTCATACCCAGGGGCTGCTCTATCGGGGACGACTTCAAGGTCGAGAAGGTGTCTAGTCAAGAAGACCGAGTCGAGGGAGCATGGAGATACATATGCTCCATCACTGAAGAAACCATACCTATAGTCCGAGCGGACTGTAAATGAGAGGGTAAGGACATGGTGGTTCCCAGGCCCAATGACGATATTACTACTCATGTGAAGGGGTATTTGAGTGTTTACACTTACCCATTCACACTCGCCCACGTAGACCCCAAAGTCCTTGATTTCTACAAAAGGTATGAGGTGTGCCTTGGGAAAATCCACCCGTCCTTCTGGAGGATCGTGAACCCCTTCGCCATTTTGTGAACAACACCGAAGCCCCTCGGTTCACCCTCGACCATCCACTCCGCCTATACAGTCCCCAAATCTTTCGAGGGAGATTGATCAAGCTCATTTGCCGAGAAAACAAGGCTCCTTTCTCGAGCATCGACGAGGATCGAGACCGAGGCTGGAAGGGAAGGTTCGTTCGGGTGAAACCTAAAAACCTGATCCCTCCCGAGTTTCTTCCGTTCCCCGAGGAGTGGAACGCATCCCGTAAGTATTGTGTTTCTTGAGTAGTTCCTTTCTTTTTATTCTTGATCTCATTGCCTGTGTTTGTGAGCATGCAATTGTTGCCCAAGTTTCTTATGCAATCCCCCAATTCAAGGAGTGAATCAAGGGGATCTGCAAGCAGATGCCATACTCCGAGCGCGTATGGAACAAGCTTTCAAAAGCCAAGTGGGAGGCCCGTTCTCATGGTGAGGTTCTTCCCTGAATGATTATCACCATGCTCTTAACTTACCTAGTGCTAATCCTTTCTCTTTTCTTACAAGTTTGCCTAAGATTATCGAACTTAGGCCGTTGGATGAGGATGAGGATCTATCCTTGTTTGCCGACTCCTCCATTTCATGGCAGCCTGGGGCTGCCGCAAAGGAAGACAAGAAGAATAAAAGAAGTTCTCGGGTACCCCGAATGCCGAGGCGAAGAAGAAGGTGACCATCTGGTTCTAGAAGCCCAAAAAGAGCACCAAGTCTAGGGTACCGGACCCTGATTCTCTCAACCGTCCAGGGACGAGCCCGATGATGACGACCTTTTAGTCGCTCACGAGTCGACCCTTAATGAGGGGGAGAAGGCGACGACTGAGAAAGAGGACAATGATGTCGATCCCCCTCTAACTCGGGAGCCAAAGGGAGAGACGAAGGCTGCAGCCTCCCAAGAAGCTGCTCCTGTTTCGAAGGAGGCAACCGATGTTAATGACATCGTGGAGACACCCTCCTTTACCGAGTCCATTCTCGAAGAGGCCCAAGAGAGTAAAGAGAATTCAAGCAAGGTGGCGTAGGGCCCAAATGACGCCCTTAACACGTTCTTCAATGGCATGCATATGGCCGCACTAGAGGATTTTTTCGGGCTTGGTCTCTTGGAGCTCCCGATGAAGGATGTGCCCTCAGGAGCGGGCAGGCCGAGTTCGAGACCAAAACTAGTAAAGCAATTCCCTGCTCCCAACGTAGACCCTTGTGCAAGATAGCGATCGTTCCCACAATCCTGGAGGATGCCTGGATCCTGTCTGCTCTGGTGGGAATAGCCAGCTACCTCTGATGCCTGGTGACAGAGGAGGACCAAGCAAAGATGAACGAAGTGGGCACATCGAGCCTCTTCAACGAGGAGCAGCAGGCACTGAACCAGGTAAGGCGTCGGCGTTTTTGTACCCCTTTGTGAATCTCACTTGGTTTTGATGTCCTCTACTAACTTCATTGTTTTTGAGGCCTTAGTGCTTCACCATGAAAGCTTCCTCATGTGCCGCTTGGATATTATCCAGCTCGAGTTTGAGCTCAAAGAGGAGTTTTTGGATCTTAGTGAGCAGTAGGATGAGGCCCTTAAAGACCTCCCAATTCTCCAGGCCAAGCTAGAAAAAGCTCAAAAGGAGGCCTTGACCCTGAAGCGGGAACACACCAACCTGGCTGAGAAGGTAAAGATCTTTGAGGCTAAAAACGAGCACCTAGTTGTGCTGACTAACAACACAACTTCGCACGTCCAACAGAAGATAGACCTGATCGACCAACTTCGAGCTGTGATGGACGAGGTCAAGGCCACGACCAAAGTGTGGAAGGGCAAATGGACCTGCTATCTTTGGAGAAGGAAGCAACGAAAGTTGAGCTGGCATCGGTCGAGAACCAACTTCGGGTGGCGAAGGACAAAGCCGATAAGTGGTCTCGGCTGAACGATGATCTCCGGGCACAGCTGAGCTCGGCCGTCACGGAACGGGATGCTCTCGGATAAGAATATGGTACATTGAGGCACAAATTAGATGCAACCTCTGCTGATGTCGAGGAAATAGTAGCCCAGTATAAGGTCGATGTGGAGATAGCCGAGACCCGCTTAAAGATGAAGACTGAGTACATAAAGCGGCTATCCCAGAGAGAGACCCTCGAAGAGGTCCATGCTCGAGCTTTTGACCTATCTTCCGAGATTGAAGAAGCCAGGAGGCTCGAGGCCGAGGTAAAGGACCTCTACGAGCCCGAGGGTCCCGAAGGCTCTAAGGGTTCCGAGGGCTCCGACGTTTTTGGCGATGAGTCGTGCCCCGATGAAGACCAGGCATAGATGCCTTAGTATTTTTATAGTTTTTCCATATGTATTTTT
Organism: Nicotiana attenuata; assembly: GCF_001879085.1. NCBI lineage: Eukaryota > Viridiplantae > Streptophyta > Magnoliopsida > Solanales > Solanaceae > Nicotiana > Nicotiana attenuata. The sequence continues at coordinate 192,928 of NW_017671665.1, forward strand.
TTGTTTATTTTTTAGGCCGTTCTATCGGGTCTTTGTAAATATATTTTGGAGTCTACAAAATATTTCCCTTTCTGGCAATACCGTGTCTTTACATTTCCAGCATCTTCTTGCAATTTTTATTTGTGTATTTTATTGATGCTTTAACATAAATTCAGATGTAGTTCTAGAGCATCTGTTTTTTGGAGGTTCGATCGGAGCCCGACTTCGATGCAACTTTGGTTTACTTGTGGCTTCGAACCCTCATTGAGACCGAAGGTTTTTAAGATGCTTAAGTATTTTTACGCGTTATTTTTTCTGAGGTTAACCTTTTAGTAGGTTTCAAATTTTCGTAAGGGCCTTACTTTCTGGTTACAGACTTTGGACATCTCCGAGCCATTTTTAGGGCGGTCGTAGCCTTTATATTTGGGCACTTCGGGATTCGGTAGCCCGGGTCATCCAAATTTTCTTCAGGTGATAGTCCCCGAGTAGTGATAGCCCGTGGGCTTGACAGCCCCCGAGTAGGGGTAGCCCGTGGGCTTTAGGATCCATGATGGAAGAAGCAAAATGCGCAGTAACAAAGTGTTAGGGAAGTAGAAATTTCTTTCATTGCTTAGTATGCAAGGTACACGATTGAAGGTGCATAAAAGCTTGTGTCATGGCTAGAGTGGACTATGTGGGCACGGTTCATATGACCGTTTGACCCTTACAATGAATACTCACTACCAAGCCTTAGCTTTTAGCACATAAAAATTTCTTTTTCCCTTATTAAAGATCTTAATCCGAGGGTAATGGCCCCCAGTATTCGAGGTCGAACACGTGAGGGCACGGATACTGTTAAACTGGAAGCAAACGATCATTCATTCCAGTTTGAAACCGGTCTTCAAATCTAAGGTAGCACGTTTTACAGCTGCCTCATTAAAAACCTTGCCGAAAACCCACTTCGGGACAAAATCGGTTCAAGGGAAAAAGTGTACAACACGTGCTTTAGACCTAATATCTACGTCCGTCTTTGGCTGATTACCTTCATACGTTAGTCCGATTTATAACGTGATCAAAAAGTAATTGAGTTCGTACCTTAGCAGTAGTACCGCTTTAACTGTGTCACGTTCCAGTTGTTTGGTAGTTGTACGTTGTTTCCCTCTTCGAGTTTATATAAGCCTTTGTCAGTTATTCCGATGACTCGATATGGTCCTTCCCAATTTGGCCCCAGTTTCCCTTCGTTCGGTTTTCTGGTGTGTAGTGTTACTTTTCTCAACACCAAGTCCCCGACTTGAAAATGTCGAGGCTGGCCCTTCGGTTCTAATACCTTTCTATCCGCTACTTCTAGACGGCCAATCGGACCAAGGCGACCTCCCGCCTTTTATCCAATAGTTCCAGGCTCGTGATCATGGCCTCACTGTTTGGCTCTTTTGTTGCATACTGGAACTTGAGTCTTGGTTCTCCCACCTCGACTGGTATTCAGGCTTCGGCTCCATAGACCAAAGAAAATGGGGTTGCCTCGATACTCGATTTTAAAGTCGTACGGTATGCCTACAAGATTTCGGACAAGATCTCCTTCCATTTCCCTTTTTAATTGGTCAATCTCATTTTTAAGTTTTGAAGTATAGTCGTGTTCGTTGACTCCGCCTGACCGTTCCCACTAGGATGATAAGGTGTCGATAGTATCTTCTTGATCTTGTGATCTTCGAAAAAGTTACTTACCTTGCCGCTGACAAATTGTTTTTCGTTGTCGCAAACAATCTCAGCCGGTATCCCAAATCGACATATTATGTGGTCCCAAATGAAGTCAATGACTTCTTTCTCTCGGACCTTTTCGAACGCTTGTGCCTAAACCTATTTGAAAAAATAATCGGCCATGAATAGTATGAATTGAGCTTTACCGGGTGCCCATGGTAGGGGACCGGCGATGTCCATTCCCCAATTCATAAATGGTTAGGGGGATAGGACGGAGTGGAGCATTTTTCCCGGTTGATAGATCATCGGGGCGTTTCTTTGGCACTCGTCGCATTTCCATACGAAGTCCTTTGCACCTTTTCCAGTTCAGTCCAGTAGTGGCCGACCCTAATCAATTTTTGAATCAAGGATTCTGCCCTCGAATAGCTCCCGCAAGTGCCTTCGTTAACTTCTCTCATGGCGTATTCGGTCTCTCCTGGTCCTCATCTGGCTAGTGGGACAAAAATGTCCTCCTAAACAATGCCCATTCGACCAAGCTAAATCTGGCAGCTTTGGTGCGCAGGGCTCTCGATTCTTTAGGATCCGAAGGTAGTTTTCCTGTCTTCAAGTAGTCTATGTATTTGTTTCTCCAATCCTAAGTTAAACTCGTTGGGCTCACTTCGGCATAACCTCCTTCTATCACCGAGTTCATTAGCTGCACTACTTCCCCCGAACTGAATTCATCGGAATCGACCGAAGACCCCAAGTTAGCCAGTGCGTCAGCCTTACTATTTTGATCTCGGGGTACATGCTGCATGGTCATTCCCTGTATTGATGTACGGTTACCTGTAATTTTTCCAAGTACCATCGCATTCATTCTTCTTTTACTTCGAACGTCCCGTTAACTTGATTTACCATGAGGAGGGAGTCGTACTTAGCTTCGATCACCTCGGCCCCAAGGCTTTTAGCCAATTCTAGACCTGCAATCATGTCCTCATACTCGGCCTCACTGTTATTCAATTTCACATTTCCAATAGATTTCCTTATTACATTTCCAATAGGCGGTTTTAATACGATACGAGCCCATACCCCTTCGTGTTCGAGGACCGTCCGTGAAAACGGTCCAAATTCCCGAAGTGATTCTCGAGGTTAATAGTAACTCCTTTCGACTACGGGTATTAGGGCCAGCAAAAAGTCTGCCATGAAGTCTGCCAAAATCTGAGATTTTATGGTGGTTTGGGGTTGATACTCGATATTGTACCCGCTAATTTCTACGGCCCACTTGGACAACCGGCCCGAGAGCTCAAGCTTCTGCATGATGTTCCTTAGCGGGTAAGAGGTCTTGACACATATTGGGTGGCATTGAAAGTATGTCTTTAGCTTCCTGGAGACCCTTAGCAAGGCGAGCGCCAATGTTTCCAGGTGAGGATACCTTGATTCGGCCTCACCTAGAGTTCTACTGAAATAGAAAATAGGAAATTGTGTACCTTCTTCCTTTCAGTCTAAGACTCCACTTACCGCCACATCGAAAACCGCCAAGTAGAGGTACATCTTTTCGTTTGCCTTCGGAGTGTGCAGCAGGGGTGGACTCGATACGTACCGTTTGAGTTCTTCCAAAGCTTGCTGGTATTCTGGGTCTAGGAAAAGTTATTCTTCTTCTTTAACAGTGAGAAGAATCGATTGCTTTTGTCAAAGGACCTCGAGATGAACCGGCCCAAAGCGGCTATATGTCCGATCAGTCTTTGAACGACCTTGATATTGTCCACCATGGTGATGTCCTTTATGGCCTTTATTTTGTCGGGGTTGATCTCGATTCCCCGATTAGATACCCTGAACCCGAGGAATTGCCCTATCCGACCCCGAATGCTCAATTCTCCGGGTTTAGCTTCATGTTGAATTTCTTCAGTATTTCGAACGTCTCCTATAAATGTTTAAAATGGTCCTTTGCTCGCAGGGGCTTGACCAACATATCGTCAATATAAACTTCCATTGATTTTCCTATTTGTTCTTCGAACATCCGGTTTACTAGGTGTTAATAGGTGGCACCGGCGTTCTTTAATCCAAACGACATTATGTTCTAACAGTAGGTCCCAAATTTAGTGATGAAAGAAGTCTTTTCTTGATTGTCTAGGTCCATCCGAATTCTGTTTTACCCGGAGTAGCCGTTGAGAAAGCTGAGTATCTCGTGCCCGGCCATTGCGTCGATCATTCGATCGATGTTAGCCAAAGGGAAACAATATTTAGGTCATGATTTGTTTAGGTCTTTGTAATTTACACACATTCTTAGCTTGTTCCCTTTTTAGGTACTACCACTACCTTAGCTAACCAATCTGGGTATTTAACTTCTCGAATGGATCCTATTTTCAGAAGTTTGGATACCTCATCCTTGATGAACGCATGTTTGATCTCGGACTGTGGCCTTCTCTTCTGCTTAACCGGGTAGAACTTTGGATCCAAACTGAGCTTATGGGTGGTTACCTCCGGGGGGATCCCTGTCATGTCAAGATGGGACCAAGCGTAACAATCTATGTTAGATTTAAGAAAATCAATAAGTTTTTTCCTGAGCTCGGGGGTTAACCCGTGCCTAAGTATATCTTTCAATTTATAGGACTTCGATTAATATGACTTGCTCAAATTCTTCGACCGTCGATTTAGTGGTGTCAGTGTCATCAGGAGCTATGAACGATCTCGGGACTCTGTAATCATCCTCCTCGTCTACTCTCTGTTCCTTTGATTCGGCCAAGGCCGGCACCAGTGATTGCTATTTAATTTCTTCCTTTCTGGTCGGCTCACATTCCTTAATATCGAAACTGTGGTCACCGGGATTACCTCGTCGACAGCGAACATCTCCTTTGCAGCTGGCTGCTCTCTGTAGACCGTCTTGACTCCTCCCGGTGTAGGGAATTTCAACGCTTGGTGCAAGGTCAAGGCTACCGCCCTTATGTTGTGAACCCACGGCCTTTCGACTAGCTGTTTTACCTCATGTCCCCTTCTATCACGTAGAACTTTGTCTCTTGGACCATCCGGGCGGTGTTTACTGGCAGGGTTATCTCCTCTTTAGTGGTTTCGCATGCCATGTTAAATACATTCAACACCCAGACTGTTGGCACTATTTGATCCTATAACCCCAATTGCTCTACGACCCTTGATCTGATGATGTTGGACGAGCTACCTGGATTAATCAACAAAGGTTTAAATCAAGATTTATTGATAAGTATGGATATTACCAGCGCATCATTGTGAGGTTGCACAATTCCCTCGGTATCCTCGTCGCTGAATGAAATGGTTCCTCCGGGATATAATCTCGGGTGCGTTTTTCCCTTGTGATAGATACTTTAGTGTTCTTTATCATTGGACCTTAGGGGACATCGACCCATCCAATGATCATGTAGATGACTGCTGAGGATCCTCTTGTTCGATCTCTTTGTTGGCGTCCCTATTCCTGAAGTGGTTTTTGGCTCGATCATTAGAAACTCTCGGAGGTGCCCGTTGTTGAATAACCAGGCAACTTCTTCTCTCAACTGTCGGCAATCCTCGGTCTTGTGACCATGAGTACCATGATACTTACATATTAAGTTAGGATCTCTTTTGGTAGGGCCGGACTGTAATGGTTGAGGCCACTTGATCTCTTTGATGCGCTCGATGGCTGACATGATGCTGGCAGCATCAACGTTAAAGTTATACTCTGATAATCTCGGTGCTTCCATACTCCCGAGCGGCCTATCAATACCTTTTTCTCTTATCAGACCTCGGCTATTGGGCCCTCGATCACCTCTATTTTCATTCCTTGCGGGGTGATGCCTGGACCCATTTCCCCTTCGGTCCGTGTTGTATGGTTGGTACCGATCCTGGATCGGCCTTAGCTCATGATCAACGACTCTCTTAGACTTGTCGTTGGCCCTGATGGGATCAATAGACCCAGAAGGAGCTCTGAGTTGGTCGTCCTCGACCCTGAGCTTTGACTAGTACCTGTTGTGGACGTCGGCCCAAGTTACCATCGGGTATTCTACCAAATTTTGTTTTAGCTACTGAGAAGCCATGGAGCTTTGGGGGTTAAGCCCCTGAGTGAATGCCTGAATGGCCCAGTCTCTGCCACCGGAGGCAGATCCATCCGTTCCATTTGGAACCTTGACACGATCTCCCTTAGCATCTCATTGTCTCTTTCTTAACCTCGAAAATGTATGACTTTTTGGTCCCGACCTTGATAGCCGCGGCATGAGTTTTAGGAAAGCATCTGCAAGCATAGAAAATGATTCAATGGAATTTGGGGGTAAGTTGTGATACCATATCATTGCTCCTTTGGAAAAAGTTTTCCCAAACTTCTTCAGTAACACTGACTCGATTTCATCATTTTCCAAGTCGTTCCCTTTGATTGCGTATGTACAGGAGATCACTGCTCGTTCTGATATGTGGTTCCATTATATTTGAGGATATTGGGCATAGAAAACCTCTTTGGGTTCGACTTCGGTGCCGCGCTCGGAAGAAAAGGCTTCTGGATAAATTTATTAGAATCCAGCCCCTTCAATATCGGGGGTGCTCCCGGGATTTGATTTACCTGGAATTGTATGTTTCCACCTTTTTGTCATTGGCCTCAATTTTCTTCTCGCCTGACTCTACCCGTTTTGTTAATGCTTCAAGCATTTTTATTATCTCGGGATTGACCCCGAGCTCGGCTTCACCCGGTCTCTCAGTGATCTGTTCGTTTCTTCGGGTGCTTTTCTGGGATTGTTCGGGCTCGACCATGTTGGGGCATGGCTTTGATTCTGTAGCTGCGCTATTGCCGCCTGTTGAGCCTACAACATTTCGAAGATTAACCGTAGGCTTACCCCGTCACCTTCGCCTTCGTGCGCTTCTCGAGTTATTGGTCGGGGTCCCTCACGAATGCTATTTTTAGGATCAGTTGGCAAATTGACGTCGATGGCCACCTGCGAGTTAGCATCGACCGGATCGACAACTGGGACATCGATGGGATCAGCAGGAGGCACCTCATTGCTAGGCACCAAATTATTATTTTCGCCATGATGGCCAAACTCAGCATCAACGTTCAAGTGGGCAGACTAAGAATTCAACATTTTTAACCTGACCTTAAATTAAGACTTTGAAGAACAAGCATAAAATAGGGTGTGTTATGGAGTTTTGTATCAAATCACCACTATTATCCTTAGCCTCACTATGGGCGCCAAACTGTTTACCCTTAAATCGGATAACAATCAAATTTCTACACAGTTTTAAGGATACGTGGATTGATTCAACACAAATAATTAAAAAGTTTAGATAAATGAGTTAAAGACAAAATAAACGATCAAACCAATTGTTATGTTATGACCTAGCCCGAACCCAGGTTGAACAGTAATTTTTCCCTCAATCGGTCCCTTGGCTCGAGCCTAGTTGCGAATAAAGAACATGATAATTAAATAAGAACTTTTGCAGTAGCTAAAAAGCAGAAAATGAATTTTTATTGCTTTGATTCGCGTGTTACAATGTGTCTTACAAAAGAACAACTTTTCATTTATATAGTAGGAGAGTTTCATCCCTAGTACAAGTCTAAAAAAGATAAAAATCTTCCTTTCTCGTTAATTACTGATCCGTGACCGACATCGAGTGAGATCTACGTGTGATATCTGCTTAGGTACGAATATCACGGCTCTCTATCCGTCGTGTGTAACCGTTTACTATGTTGCTCGAGGTTTTAGAACTCGTTCTGGGTCCGGGGAGCGTCGCTTTATCATGCCCGATGATGAACACATTGTTCACCTTTCATGGATCTCGATACGAGGGGCTCCCAGCCTCAATTTCAATCTTGTGTGTCCATGCACTTCTTCTGTTTTCTTCACCGAGAAATCCTGATATGCATTATCCCCAATTTTAACCGTATACAAGTTCAAAACAAATTAGGTTCGATTATATGAATTCTCACTTATCTTGTTTTCCATTGAACTTCATCCTAAGACAACATTATTTATATAAAATAAAAGTAAAAAAGGAAAAGTACTAGAAGCTCTTCATATGACAAGTTTCTGAACCAAGCTAACCCTTTCTAAAGATATGAGATCTTTAATCCTAATTCCCATAAATTTTTTCCTTTTTTCGCTTAGATGTGAAAGCTGTTTTTGACAAAAGAGAATTCATCTTCCCAAATTTATGATTCTATGTTGTCAAAGTTTTAAATATAAAAAGAAAAGGATAATGATTATCAAAGTTGAAAAGGATATAGAGATAGAAACTGATCCATCTCTAATACTAGAGGACAGAACTAAGGTTTATTTTCACTGTATGGTCATTTTTTAGGTCACTCTTCAAATTCTGTTCTCCTTTAGGCTAATTGTCGCAATTAAAATAGTTTGACGATTTTATTTTTGCAGATAAATTTGACAACCAAACGGATGAGAGAATTCAGTGAGTCGCAAAAAAAAAAAGACCAGTTGTGCAAATTCCCCCCCCCCCCCCCTCACCCACCCACCCACCCACACACACACTAAAAAAAAAAAAAAATCTTTTACTATTGTCAATTGGGCTTTGTTTTCTCTACACAAATATGAAATAACCCGCTAGATTTATTAATTACTTTTCCTAGCCAGTATATATAGATTGTACTATAGTTATGTTACACATGAATAATACATACATTATACATTCAACAGTTTAATTTTAGTTTAAGTTGTCGAGTGAGCGACTATTTAGGCTAATTCTTCTAAAAATAGGGAATTGGGCTTTGTTTCTTTTACTTTTTGGGCTCTTTATTCATATATTGTTACAAAGAATGAAATAAAAAAAATTATTGATATAAACTTGGATTTTTTTCCTTCCTATACAATATTTGAAACTTATTTACCAAAATTGTCCTAATATTGTATATTACCCACCCTAAACAAGGATTACTTATCCAATATTAGTGTCTTAAATTAGGGGATTTAGTTACTTACTTTTCCTTTTTCTCTCCTCTCATCTTTCCTCACTGCCGCCTCTCTCATCAATTTTTCTTTCTTTCTTCATCACTCTCTCTTACCGTCTTTCTCTCTCAATAAGGTAAGTCTAAAAGTTATCTTCTGCCAATCAACCTATTGAAGTAACCTCCAGGTCGTATGAATTGAAGATTCGAACACTAATATATCATAAAGCTTTGAATTCGAATTTGGATTTTCATAAAAATTATTATTTGTTTGGATTGGGTGTTGTTGCAAACAATTGGGAAAATTCTATGGAGTTTATATCTCAAGTTTGAGGATGTTTGGTGAAGATTAGACTTGGTTTTGGCTGAATTTCAGATTGAGACTCGTCGAAGAAGAAGAAGAAGACGACATGACATACAATATACTTACGAAATTATAGTAAAGTTGTAGCTTAATTGTATGTAAATTGTATTCTGTTGTAGTAATATATTTTTCTTATTTGAATGTTGTATGAAAGTTGGAAAATAGTTGTATAATGTATGAATCATTGTATAAACCATTTAAGTTATCAATACTATCTTTTTACATAAAGTTGTTGATATGTGTCATAATTTGTCCAAAGATTTTGCGAGGTTAATAACTATCGTGCGGGGATAGTAAAGTATTCTGCTTCACTAGATTGGTTAACTTACTCAGTACACTAATCTATCACAAATTAACGAAACCTATTTAAATCAGCACTAAAATGGATACATCATACTTACAATTAATATTATACAATTTGATGGTACAACAACATAAAAATTTAAAAAAAAATGGTACAAATTTAATACAAATTGATATATGTACAATAACATACATAGTAAAAATAAATTTCATACAACTAATTATATAATATACACTTATTTACAACTTATCTACAACTTTCATACATTATTTTTACTCAGATAAAATACATCTACAACATCATACAACTTAAATACAATTTTCATATAATTTTTTTACAATATGTCTTTTGTATATTTTGTGTCTGATTTGTATATATTTTGTATGTGGTGTATGTTTCTTCCTCTCTAAAATTCCAATCAAAACTTTCTCTCTTAATATAATTTCGATACATATCAATAACTTTACGTAAAAAGATTGTATTAATAACTTAAATACAAGTTTTATACAACGAATCATACATTATACAACTATTTTCAACTTTCATACAACATTCAAATAAAAAAATATATTAACTATAACTGAATACAATTAAACTACAACTTTACTACAATTTCGTAAGTATATTGTATGTCATCGTCTTCTTCTGAAATTCAGCCAAAACCAAGTCTAATCTTCACCAAACACCCTCAAAATTGAGATATAAACTCCAAACAATATTCCCAATTGTTTGCAACAACACCCAATCCAAACAAATAATGGTTTTTGAAAAATCAAATTCGACTTCAAAGCTTCAAAGCTTTTTAATGGCTGTCAATGGTGGAGAGTTAAACACTTTTAAAATTTATCGATTGACAATTTCAATTTGAACACCAATTGTGCAACATGAAAGGAAATTGCAGTTAAAACTCTATAGTAAAACGATTGAAATACATTGATGAATTCCATTAAAAATATATACAACATGAAAGGATAAAAATAGAGGACATCGGAGGAAGAAAAATTGGGGAAAGAATAAAGAATGAGAGATTGAGATTGAGAGAGAGAGAGAGAGAGAGAGAGAGAGAGAGAGTAAGGATGGGAAACAATTGATTCCTTATTCAATTCCTAATATAAAAGGATACTCATTTAATTCCTAAAATGTATATAATTGGTAAATTATATATGCCTATGTAATTAAATTGAAACTTGAGTAGGAAGGTAATAAAGTTTCAAATAGTGTATAGAAAGGTAAAAATCCCAAACACTTTACATTAGAACACATTCGAGATCCAACTGCTTAAAGGGGACCTCGGGTTCCTTCTCACGGAATGGCATTTCCTGGTCGACAAATATTGTGCAAACTAGGGAATGGTTTATTATTAAAGATAAATCTTCTACTGCAACAACAGTTGCAATACTAGTCAAGATTCTCAAGTGTTCAGAAATCTTTATACCAAACTCACGGTTAATTCAAGTTTGCAGAAAATGCACCAAAAGATTAAATATGATGGGAATGACACCAACAAGCTAAAATAGCTAAAGTAGATTCGAGCACAGTAACAGCGAGAATAATGTTCATGCCTCATATATCTATAATATCAGGGTTCTATAATATAGGTAGAGTAGATATGCTGGAGTTCTTCCTGGGCAATGTCTCATGTATATGCACTTGTGTCAAAGTTATGACTGCCAAAATAAGTAGATTGGCTATGCACCAAATCATCAGCAACAACCTTCGTGCATTGATCCATTGTCATGATAAATCATAACAGCAGCATATTTTGCAGTGTCCAAAATCATAAAACTAATTTGAATACCGAGCTTGGATACTGATAACAGAGTTGCATTTCTTGCATCGCTAAGCTACAGAGACCCAGAATTTAACAAAACATCATAGGATATGCTAGCTCGACAACATGTCAAATGTGGTACTCCACAGTTTAGTGCTATAACTTCTCGTCGTGTCTGCAAGATCGCTCCACAACTCTTCAGAACATTATTATATACATACATGTATGCAAGATTGTTGCACAAACTTCTTAGAGTAATATTATATACATAGCCTCCTTGATCCTAGAAATGCAACTAACTCATAAAAGAAACTGGAGATATTTGCCAATGCACAGGTGTTGACTGCATTACATTCCATGACAAATTCCTTGGTCTTGCAAATCATCTTCCTATATTCATAAAAACTAAGAGATATTCCATATAAAAGATTGTATAGCAGCTCGCCAGACCATTATTATATACATACCCTTGTTGATCCTTGAAATGCAACCAACTCATCAGGGAAATTAGAGACATTAGCCACTTAACCGGCTACATTATATTCCGGAAAAATTCCTTGATCATGCAAATCATCTTCATATCTTCACGGTTAAGAGATACTTTTAAGGTCAAGTACTCATTTTTTCAATATTACTACTCCCGCAAACCAACAACACTTCTTTAATCAAAGATTCATGTGGTTGCAAACCAGCTTTTTTCATCTCATAGAGAACCTTTATGGCTTCAATACCGAGACCATTGTGTATGCATCCCATCAGCATTGCATTCCAGCAGGCAATATTACTCTTATCCTCTCTCGCATAAAAAACCCTCAGTGCATCCCTCAGCAACCCATATTTTCCATACATGTCAATCAAGCTACACTGCACGTAACCATCCATATCAAGTCCTACCTTGATAGAACTAGCATGAACCTGTTGACCACAACATCCAGCATCCCTCAACTTCCCGCAAGCTTTAAGAACACTTGAAAATGTAAAACTATTTTTTTTAACTCCTCCTTTTACCATCTCCATGAAAATTCTTACGGCCCCTTCAAACTGCTCCTCTTTACACAAATTGCCAATTCTAGCTGTCCAAACAACTGTATTACAATGTGGAACATGATCGAACACATTGTCAGCGCTTTCTAGATAACCAAACTCTCCATAGAACTTGATCAAGAAACTACTCAAGGCCAAGCTTTCACAACTTCCCACCTTAATTAACCACCCGTGAATCTGTTTCCCAAGTTCTAAATTCAACATTTCCACACAAGCCTTAAGGACACAGACCAAAATCCCATCATCAATTAAATCACCACATTTACATAAGTTCACAGTCTCACTCTGCATTGCCAAAAACAAACGCAAAGCTTCTTCACACTCATCATTTTCAACACAACCCGCAATTATCGCAGCCCAAGACTTAGAATTTCTGACGCGCATTTTATCAAACAGTTGACGCGCATGTTGAAAACAACCACAAGACACAAGCATCAACAACACACGGTTGAGTAGCGGCAAGCTAGGAATAACATCACTTTTACAAATATGGGTGTAAAGTTCAACAGCTTTTAAAGGGTCACGTGATTCAGTGCATTCTTTGATAAGGGAAATGTATATGTCAACAGGTATGTTAAGGCCAAGACCGTCCATTAGCCTTAAAACATCAGAGATTGTGCATGTGGGGTTTGTAGTTCTCTTGGGTTCAGGTTTGATGAGTTGGTGCATTTTGTGGTGGGGTCTATGTAAAGGCAACTGAAATTGAAGGGGTGGGGGGTTGGAGATGGAGTGAGTAGTGATGGGTATCCATTTCTTGGAGTTTCTTGAAGAGGTATTGGTATAAAACAATGGTGGCTTTGGGTAGGATGATGTGATCTCCATTGGTTTTACAAGGATTGTTTAGTGGATTTCATAGTTGAAGAAATCAGTTCAATGCAAATGTCTTTCTTTCACTGGGCGCCAGATTCAGTTGGAATCAACTACTTTACAATTGAATTTTAATACCTATGCTTCTAAGCAATACAAGGTGAAATATTTCTAAGGGGTCGTTGGTCGGAGAGATTGAAAAATAATCCCAACATAAAATCTTGTATAAAATAATAGTAGTGTTATTTAGCGGTGCTTATCGGGAGGATCGGACCGATAATTACGCTTAACGGTTCGGCTTAACGGTTATTGAATTGTAAATATTGTAATCCGCTAGCCATTCAATAAGACAACGGTCAGATTGGTATCGGATTAACGATTATCGGGCGGTTTATTGGCTAAACCAAATGAAAATTTTTTGAACAATCCTATTCTTGTGAATACCAAACGGCCAAACATGATAAAGTGACTAACTCCCTCTCGTTAGTATGTACTACACTTTAGTTTACCAGGCTTGTTAACATCTGTTGTTATATGATAGAATCTGTTAATACTTTGTAGTTTGTACTGCACTAATGCATTTATTACAAGTATTTCTTTTGGTTGCATAGCTAACTGTTTCATGTCAACTGGTCAAACGGATCAAAAACTTATATTTCAATGAAGCATGTACATCTAGGTGGTGTGTTATATATAAAATCTTTTGAAGTCTTCACAGGAGGTAGATCCATATATAGTTAATGGACATAATTAAAGATATGTATACGTAAATATAAGAACTCTTAACAAGTTAACGGTGTATCCGATAAAACAATGGAGTAATCCGCCCCCAAACCGTTAAGCCGTCAATTATAAAATCTTAATCCGTTCACCAATGATTACCCCGATAATCTGATTCCAATATGCCAATAACCCATTGGTTCGGTTCGATTAAAGGTTACAGTTCGATTTTGAACAGCCCTTATGTTATATTTGGATAGAGGGATTAGAAAGAATAATCACCGCACAACATATGCATTATCCGGTTGGTTGTATAAGAAAAAATAATTCCTTCATAATTTTATGCAACATTTGATAGCTTGTTTGGTCAAGCTTCTGAGAAGCCAAAAGTGCTTAATTTTTTGTTTAAAAATGCTTATTTTTTAGATTAGAGATGTATGACCAAGTTTTTAAGGGAAAGAAATAATTATAAGTATTTTTGAGTAGTAGCAGAAGCTTTAGAAGCTAAAAAGGTAAGTGTTTTTCCTGAAGCACTTTTGAAGCCTTGACCAAGTACAAAATATTGGCAAAACTACTTTTCAAATTGATTAGTCAAACATAAATTGCTTCTCTTTAAAAGTGCTTTTTTGAAAAGTACTTATAATGAAGTGCATTTCTCAGAATAAACAGATTTTGGAAGTGCAGCAAAATAGGCTAATGTGAAAATATATCTATTATTTTATGCGAGATAGAATGTTAAATAAAAATACTTGTATTAGAAAAATTTCATTATCTTGAAGGAAGTTATTCAAGGAGCTCTGTAGGTTGAAGTAAGCTCTAATTCCAATTACATGATTTTGAGCTGCAATTGTTTTTGTTCTAAAAGGCACCTTAGTATGGGTTTAAGGTAAAGAGGATAGAAAAAGAGGATTTTGAGTTTTAAAAATGGAATTTTATGGAATAATGTGTTAACCCCATGTTTTCGTACGTGAGAGCACGTCGTAAGTCAGCTGATGTAAGCTCAGAAATGAGATCATCTTTGAAATTACATAAAGTAAGTTAATCATGTTACCTTAGAGATTACAAATATATAAGATCATGAATAACAAGTACCAAGAGGGTTGGAAGGATTAGAAGCTAAACGAATCAAAGAAAATAAGTTTCATCGAAAGTTGACAATGTTATAACATGTACATTTAGGATGAGATTAGGGTGATTAACATGATAAGGAGGTTATGTTATGAGTTCTCTTTGTTGTATGATAGTCGTGTATTATATTTTGAAGTCAAGCGGGTTGTGGAACAAAAGTTTGCAAAGGTCATCACAAGTTACATTCACAAATATGCTGAAAATTAGGTCAAATGTAGTTGAGCTTTTTTACCAATATACTTGGAATTACAGGATGAGCTACCTACCAAATTGAAGATGTACGAGTGTAGTTTATAACGCAATAAAGTGTTTGTCGATACGATACTGGAGTAAAGATATATTTAAGTTTTTGCGAGACTACGCAAACTACATAGGTGACAAGTAGGTGTGTCACCTACTTGATAAATGAAAGGACGAAATATGTCCAAAAAGGGGCTAGTTTGGGTCGGCCAAAGAGTCCTTTTAAGGGCTGATTTCCTTTAGATATTACACTCATTCAAGAGCAAAAAAAATCAGAGATAAGCCCCTACAAACGTCTCCCAAAAATTCAACACAATACCCTAAATGATTTTCTCTTCTTTTCAAGTTCTAGTTGGAGGAAACCCAAGGATTGAAGAATCAAGATAGGAGCTGAGATATTCCCCAACTAGGTTAAGTATACTTCCCTCTTTCCTTCATTTTTTCTGCTGTAAAAGTAGAGAAATTCCTTCAGTAATTGTAAGAACTCACGGGACAGTGATCGGAAGCCATGAGTTCGAGTTATTCAACTTGTAATGGACTGTTTTGTGGGTTTTTTCATATTGTTGTTGGGTTGTCTGTTTTGCAGCTGTTTTATGGAGTTTTGGAGGAGAAAGGGTGTGGAGAAACACCACATAATGGTGGAATGGTGGGATGGTCGTTCGTCGTTAAATTTTCAGGTTGTTTGGCACTACTATAGTTGTCGCTTTGTGTATGAAGTGATTAGTGTGTGGGCTATTTTGTGGTATTTTGTGATGGAGACAAGGTTGGAAAATGATATATACATGTTGTTATTCTTGTGCTCTTATTTATGTTGGTGTTATGTCGAATTGGGAGGAAGTAAAGATTATAGGGGAGATGCTGCTCGTTTTAATATAAAATAAGCTTGTCGTTCGTTGTGCGATAGTTGTTCCTTCTGTAACTTGATGATAGTATTATTATCGTTGTTGTAGATTAAGGTGCGATGGGTAGAGTTCAACGTGGTTATTGGATAGACTATGATATGGTATGTTAAGGCTAAATCTTTCCTTCATTTTGGCATGATCTCATAACGATATGAGTTTGATGACGAGACATAAAGAGAAGTTCACACACCCAAATTTATGTACATTATCCTAGTCTCATAAGTTATAGTAATCTCCCTTATCAGAACTTCATATTGAATTAAGTATTGTCTTCTTCCAGTTAAGAGAGCGGAGTATGTATGTATATATATATATATATATAGGGGTATTCATGAAAATCCAAAAAACCGAACCAAACCGAAAACCAAACCAAACCGACCAAAAAAACCGATACTTTTTGGTTTGGTTTTGTTTGGTTTTGGTTTTGAATTTTAAAAACCGAATAAATTTGGTTTGGTTTTGGTTTTAATGAGAAAAAAACCGGAAAAAAAATCGAACCAAACCGACTATAGGAGTAGCTATTTCAAATTGATTATTACAACACCTATATATATATATATATATATATATATACACAAAGTTTCAAAAAAAATTTATGGTAAATGTTAATAGTTTGCACTTTTAGTATAGTTTTTTACCTTTACATTCTTTGATTGGTAGTTTTCTTTTGTTAAGTGTAAGAATCCATTTCGTGTTAAAAATAATATATTTTTAATTGAGTCCTTAAATTATTCATCACTATTTGATTCAATTATCATCAATATATTTTGGTAAATAATAGATTTCTCAAAGGGCAATTGATTTGATAGTGTTACATTGAAAATGTGGTCGCCGGACTATGTGTTTGGTAGTGTACGTCTTATATTTAATAAAAAACCGACAAATAACCAAAAAAACCGAAAAACCGACAAAACCCGGCATAAATCGAATCGGTGAAAAACCGACTTAATTGGTTTGGTTTGGTTCTAATATTTGAAAAACCGACTTACTTGGTTTGGTTTCTTTTTAGGGAAAAACCGATCCAAACCGAACCATGAACACCCCTAGATGTAAGGATGATATTTTAGTAAAAGCACAACAGAAATGACGGGTTAGTTGAAGTGAAATGAAAAAAATATACAAAATAGACTGGTCACTATACAAAAATATGCAAAATAGACTGTCATTATACAAAAACTATACTAAATAGACTGTCACTATACAAAATATATACAAAATAGACTGTCACTATACAAAAATAGACTGACATTATACAAAAAATATTCTAAATAGACCGTCACTATACAACATATATATATATATATATATATATATATATATATATATATATATATA
>NW_017671665.1:210147-265899 GCF_001879085.1 Nicotiana attenuata
ATTCTTTCCTTTCTATGCATATATATATATATATATATATACACACACACACACACAGTACTACTGTACTTTCACCACCATCGAGCTATAATCGGTGGGCAGGACCCTATTGGGCATCCTCTGATTAGATGGTAAGTTATATACCGAGCCTACTGTGGCAGCGCCTATGAACGAGCACAAAATGGCCGAGATACAGAGCCTAGTATGGGCAAGTGCCTATGAGCGAGCCTACTACGGCAGAGCAATTACATATACCGAGCCTTATAGGGCCGGGCATTAATTTTAATTACTATATTGAGAGAGTTGAGTAAGTATCAGCAGGTAAGTATATCTTCAAATTATCTTTCACTCCCAGTTACTTTTAGTTATTATATTATCAGTTTGGTTTCAGCTTTCAGTTATTCTGTTGCCTTACATACTCGTTACATTATTTCGTACTGACGTCCCTTTTGCTGGGGACGTTGCATTTTATGCCTGTAGGTCCTGATAGATAGCTGGATAGACCTTCCCAGCAGACAGAGTGAAACATCAGTTTGGTTGGTAAGCTCCACTTTCTCGAAGTTGCCAGGTCTAGACCTTAGAGTCCATTTTATATATGTAGGTTTGATGGGTAGGTCGAGGCCCTATCCCGACCATGATACAGTTCAGTTATCTCTAGAGGCTTGTAGACGAGTCCTATGTATTTTGTATGTTAGTATTGTAGCCTTGCCAGCCCTGTGTACATGTTCAGTTTGGTATTGCTAGTTGTAGATGATCATGGCGGCCTCGTTGGGCTGCACAGTTATGTATATGAGTGTTTGGGTGTGTTTACCCTCAGATGAGAGAGATATTATTTCAGATGATTTAGAACATTGCCCAATCGGCCTCGATTGGTGTTGTGAGCTTGCAGGTAGGCCTCATCGGCTTAAGTTGAGGGATACCCCTCCAGAGTTCACACTTACAGAGTGGTACGCTCTCTGATCGAGTATGGCACCGGGTGTTGGCCACGCCTCTCTAGGTTTGGGGCGTGACAAAAGTGGTATCAGAGTAATTCTATCCTAGGGAGTCTACAAGCAGTGTCTAGTAAAGCCTTGTTTATAGATGTATTGTGCACCACAATGTATAAATAGGAAGCTATAAGGCATTTAGGAGTCAGTTACCCTTCTTTCATATCAAAATCGTGCTATAGAGCTAAGTCATAAGAGTTCGATCCAGAAGTTATGTTGTTAATGATATAGAGATGCTTGCAATTAGAAAATTTTTAGCTAGACAGAGGGCTAATATGGCAGCAGGTAAAGGCACTAGTAGAGAGAGAGTTCTTGAGGACGTGGCCCTATTTGAGGCCCTACCAGAACGTGCGTACCAGATGTGCAAATTTCTAGCTTAGACCCTAAGTTTGGAATATCAAACACACCCCGTGAATAGTAGGCCATGGGAGTATCAGAAGGTAAAGGTATAAGTTTCAACATGTGACAGAAGCATGGTGAAAAAGGGTAAGAGTTACCCAGTTAATAAAGATTATCAACATTTGTAATTCAGGCAGCGAAATATGAGCATTTTGAGCTACCTTCAACAGTGACAGAGGTATATAGAATCGGCCATACCCATCTTAGTTATATCCTATGGGAGCTAACAGATATAGTTGAAGAGAAGGATGAGATATCAAGATCTAGATGGGGTTAGAGTAACCCAAAATGGTGGTTGGGTTGTTAGCATTAGCTAATATTTCCGAAGGATATTGCAAACGTGGTAATATTTCTCTTTGTGAGACACCTAGGTGGTGCACTATATAATAGTACTGTCAAATATGAATACAAGAACATTTAGAAATTTCAGAAATAGGCAGTGGAATCCTAGAAGGGATAATTATTTACCTTAGTATGGCTCCCGTCCTTGGTAAAGAGAGAATGTTAGGCGACCGAAGAGCTAGTGGATGGAGCAAGGCGACCTAAAAGCAAAAGAATTTTTTCTTGAAGTTTTCAAAATAAAGTGATAGACAGAAACATTAGCAGGAGAATAAAAAGAGAGTAAGTGAAGCATTATGAGTAAGATGTGCTAAATGGGTGACAACAATAATATGACAGGATGACAGACTCTATAGTCAAGTGAAGGAAAAGATCTGAGGTGACATGCCTTGAGACAATAAAAGAGTATATGCCATAAAGCCATATCCTTGTTTCGAGAAATGAGTTGGTGAATCCAACATGGTTACCAGAAGGCTAAGTTAGACCCCCCGGCGTAATAGAAATTAGTATGGGCTAAAATAAGATAAAATAGAAATGAACTAAGGACCGAAGAATTTGATAATAGTTGACATTGCGAGAATTTCAGAGATCGCGTTCTGGCAATAAAACAATGGACAACATAAGAATAACCTTTAAAGGTCATTCAGGAAGACGCGTCCCCAAAGTAAGCATTGTGAGCAGAGTTAAGCGTAAGGGATTAAGTGTGTCAGTTACACTAGGCGTCACTCTTGTGCGTAAGAAATTCAGTTATCCCTGGTACAGAAGGGTTACCACAAGACGAGTAAGGGTCATTGAAAATATGGAAAGACGCTCAATATGAAGAGGTAAAATATTTATAGGTAAATCTTCATAGCATTAAATGTTAGTACTCCCTTAAAGGGGGGAAGATGGTGTGATATGGTATTAGGTCGGAGTTAAGTGGTTCAGCTAACTATGGAATAGTAAAGGAAGAATGTGGTAAAGAGGAAAAAGGAATGAGATTGCATTTATTCAGATCTTGCGGAGATGTTACAACTATAGAACATTATACAAGCACGATGCTGGGGAGAGGCAGTAAGGGTTCACGGCCAGGATGTTGGACACATGATGCATAAGGAGCCAGTGCGAGGGGTAAGTTAAGACAAAGGACATAACACAAGAGAGATTACGCGGAATATAGATATGAGAATGGACCAACGAGTAGTTAGTAGTTGATTTAGGATGAGCCTAGTTATGGCTGGACAAGAGGATACAATAAATCAACAGATCGTGAAAGATAAACGTAGTGAACCGCAATATAGGGAATTCAGTCTTGTATATATTACATCGTAATCCTTGAGAAATATTCAGATAGGATTTGGGGTGGGTAAAGGTACTGTATAAGTGTTACGAAAATAAAAGAGAGTGCCACTAGGGAAAAAAATAAAATTTTAGTTCAGAAGTAACCCTACGAGCACTATGGCACAGAGGTAAGTAACTAAGGATAAATATAGGCGAGTAAGAACATCGAAAGGATTTATTCAATCTATGACCAAAAGTTAGTCACGTTATGAGCGCACTTAAGATTTCAGATTATTATCCATACAACATATATATTGACATTCTTACAGTTATAGGAGGCTCCGATATAAGTTAAAAGAAAGAATTGAGTCCATGTCACAGACAAAGGCTTGAATTGTTAGAAGGTTATATCATGCATGTTCCATAGCGTCCACGAAAGGCTAAAGTAATAACTAATACCCTGAGCCACAGATTGGAAGATAGCTTAAGCCCACTTAAAGGCTGAGAGAGAAGAGGAAACTAAAGAGTTACGTTAGCTAAGTGAATCTAGAGTCTGATTATTAGACCCAGATAATTATAGAAATCGTGATTCAAAACATTGCAGAATCACTCTTAATATTAGAGGTACAAGAGAGATAGTACAACAACCATATTCTATTACGGCTCTATGATAAAGACAGTTAGATGAGTACATCCTCATATGAAGTCAGTATGAAGCTTCCGTCAGATTGTGTATGCATCAGAGGTGCAAGTATTCTAGTAGAGCTTTAAGGTGTGAATGTGAATTCCACCTATGTGGAGGGGAGGTTATGAATGCAACAGAAGATACAATGTGAGATTTAAAGGTAAGTGAGGTAAATATGAAGAAGGTAGGAGATACTCAAGTGCAGAAAGTTGTGAATAGTCCATACTTCAGATAGAGGGTTAGAAGCGATGTTATTCAGTATCAAGAAATGATAGTGGTATCATCAGTAGCATATCTTCCACCCAATGGTTTCCAGGTTCCGAGAGGTCTAGTTAAGAGAGTAAGTAAGAGTTAGAGATGGCGTGATGTCTCGCTTGAGGTTCCAGAACAACATAACAAAATCTATGGTACTAACAAGTTAAGGGAAGGTTGTGAGTAGTATAAATAGATATGTGTAGGTCGCAAACTAAAGTATGATAGAGCAACAAGGTTTTAGCTAGACATGAGTAAGGATAAGAAAAGGTGATTGAGAAGGTGACGAGTATAGGCAAGGACTCAGGATTAAGCCCATCAAAATAAGAGAGCTGATGGTTTCCATAAGTTTTAGGAAGCTCTATATATCCTGAATGAACTCGTAGGAGTTTAATACTAGGAGAATTTAGAAAAGATGGAATGCTACCCTGGTGGTAGAATGAGAGTGTAATTGTGATAAATGATAAGAGAATGACGTTTAGGCCTTTGATTGAGTAATGATTTAAAGAAAAGGGATTTCATGAATTGCACGGGATAAGAATACCCTCATAAGGTGAATCACGTTGGGATGCTATAAAATACGGTTATTGAAGTATAATATCGTCCCTAGGTGGATCAGGCATATCACTTCAGATGTTCCTCAATGAGAAGTGAGCCCTAGTGACAATGTATTACGTAAGAGGTTTCAAGTTATCAGTGGAAGATTATAGATCAACATTAAGGTGAATCAACAATAAATGGATAAAAGTCTAAAAGTATGATAGGGGATTGGGATGTCATTCTTTGGATGAACAGTAATAAGGAAGCACTAAAGGACATAGATTTATAAATATAGGATAAGCAGTGAGAGGGCAACCTGGAGTTGGGTAGCAGACCACGGTAATAATAAATCGAAGTAAGTGTTATGGTATAATATAACCTACCTAGATGTAGTAAAGCCATAAGTAGAGATAACCGAGTCTATGAAACAAGATATAGCAATAGTCGTAATTTCGATAAAGTACCAAGCGAAGGACTTCAGTACACCTATAGATGCCTACAGGGACAGCTTATCATAGTTCTGTATATGTTCACAAGGTAGGGCTTAGAGATTGGCCAAGAGCTGGAGGAAAAAGGAGAGGAGAGGCGCATAGGCGCATGATGTGCCGTAGAATTTCAGCACACTTGATACCAATTACTTAGATTTTAGCTCGTCTTTTAAGGCATTTTTAGTTAATTCTTATCAAGTTTGGTTGTTTTGTAGTGCATTAGCTTGAAGACCCAAAAACATAGAAAAGAAGTCAAAAAGTCACAAAAAGACAGAAATGCTGCAAGTATGCGACCGCATAAGTCACATGCGGACCGCATAAGTCAAATGGTGACCGCAAACTAAAGCAGAATTGTTGGCCAAATTAAGAGAAGAATATGCGGTCCATTATGCGGTCGCATAACACTTTTGCGATCCGCATAATAACCGCACAATTCCAGTTGAAGAAGCTTCTCAATATGTCTGTGATGGGAAAATACGGTCGCATAACAGATATGCGGACTGCATAACATATACGCGGTGGAAGCCTGAAACTGGCCATTTACAAGTCTACAACGAGAATGAAGGTTATGCGGACTGCATACATGGTCTGCGACGATTATGCGGTCGCAAAAGCTATTTGTAGGGGCAATTTTGTCCGATTTTGACCACGATTTTTAGTCCACTATAAAAAGAATAATTGGGGTTTTGTGGGGTATTCTAGTCTGAAAAAGGTCCTACATTGAGAGCATTGAATACTCCATTAATTTGGAAGCTTGTGAAGAAAGAATCTTGCACTTTTGTAAGATTTATGACTTTATTTATTACTTTGTTCTTGTATTTTAGCATGAGTAGCTAGTTTTGAAATTACTAATTAGTGTGTGCTTTACTTTACGTCTTCTTCTATTCCATCACACTTTGCTTGTTTTTCTTGGTGTTGATAGGAAAACATGGCCGAATATGAGGATGAAGAAAATCCTTTTGCGGACATAGATGAGTACATTGAGGATACAAATGCTATTGTACCTCCGAGAGTTGACGCTCGCACTTTCAAGGTGGAAGACGGTTTAATCCTAATGCTCAAAGCAGAGGGGTTTTTCAGAAATTCCACTGATGATGATCTGACACAACATCTCAGAAAATTCTTGGGTGTGTGTGTGATGCACAAGCAGAACAACGTCTCAGATGATGCCCTAAGATTGAGGGTGTTCAATTACTCACTGACTGGAGAGGCGAGGAAATGGATTCAAAATCTACCACCAAACTCAATCCATTCTTGTCCTAGGCTTGTCTGAGCATTCCTAGCTAAATGGTTCCCGCTAAGCAAGAAATCTGAGCTCCGGGATTAAAAAAAAATTTCAAGCAACTACCGGGAGAACATCTACATGAGGCATGGGATCGATTCAAGTTATATTTGGTGAGGTCGCCGAATCACGGTTTTCCGGATTCTATCTTGTTGGAGAAATTCTACATGGGTTTGGATGCTATGAACCAATTTATAGCCAAGAATGCAGCTGATGGATCTTTTATGGATAAAACATTTGCGAGGATCACACAAATCCTTGACAAATGGCAAAACATAACCAAGCTTGGCACTCAGAGGACACCACAGGTGGAATTGCATACGGTACTCCTTCCTTAACCAACATGATTAAGGAGAACCATGAAAGAGATCAAGTAAATGTCGGGCTTGCCACCAACATCAATGTGTTGACAAAGATGTTCACTGAAAGCCAAACAAAAAAGGTAAATATGGTGGAAGATGTTCAACCCACATCAAATGAAGATTATGAGGAAGCAAATTATGTCAACAACTCCCAAGGAGGTTATCAAAGGCAACAATACCAAGGTTCAGGACAACAAAACCAATGGAGTCCTAACCCGTAAGGGCAAGGCAACCAACAGTGGCAAAATAACCAAGGTAGTTCGAATCAAGGGAATTGGAGTAACAACAACAACAACTTTTCAAATTGGAGTTCAAACCCTTATGTTCCACTAAAGGGGCAATATTCAAATCAAGGTTCCTCAAGTGATTCCAAGTTGGAAAACATGCTTGAGCGGGTATTGCAAAATCAAGATAGGTCCGACACTTCAATGAGGAATATGACCGATCTTGTCGGCTCTCATACCGCATCAATTAAAAAGTTGGAGATGCAATGAGAGATCTCTCAAAAGAACAAAATCCAAACCAAAAGGGTACACTCCCAAGTGACACAATTGCAAACTCAAAGGGTAGTGGGAGTGGTCCAACTTCTCATTGCAGGGAAATTACAACTCGGAGTGGGAAAGTACTTCAAGGAGAGAACGAACAAGTGGTCGAAGTGGAAGATTCCGAAGAAGAAGTTGAGGCACAAGTTGAGGTGCCAATTGTTGTCGAAGCTAAAAAGGTCCCGGAAGAGTTGAAAGTTCAAGAAGTGAACCGGGAAGAGGATAAGGAAAAGGTGAAAGAGACACCGAAACTCTAGCACCACTTCCTAGACCTCCTCCTCTCCCTCAAAGACTTGCTAGGAAGGTGGATGATAGCAAACTCGAGAAGTTCTATGATATTCTAAAGCAATTATCGGTAAATGTTCCATTTGTGGAAGCATTTCAAGAGATGCCGGGTTTTGCTAGGTATTTGAAAGACTTGATCACCAGAAGAAAACCACCAAGAATGAAGTGGTGAATGTGACTCACCGGGTTAGTTCCATCATTGCAACAACCAGCGTTCAAAAGAAAGAAGACTCGGGAGCTTTTATAATTTCATGCACTATTGGGGCACGCGATTTTGCAAGAGCTCTTTGTGATAATGGGGCTAGCATCAACTTAATGCCTCTTGCTATTTACAAGCAACCGGGGTTAGGTATGCCGAGGCATACAAGTATAAGGTTGCAAATGGCCAATCGTTCAATAAAAAGACCGGTGGGAATTGTTGATGATGTGCTTGTGAAAGTGGGAAAGTTCCTCCTCCCCGTCGACTTTGTGATCCTTGATTGTGCCGTTGACAAAGAGATACCTATCATCTTGGGGAGACCATTTCTTTCCACCGGAAGAGCACTTATGGATTCGGAACGAAATGAGATCAAGTTCTGAGTCAATGATGAAGAGGTCACATTCCAAGAGAGCAAGGGTATGATGTTACCAAATGCATATGAAAGCATCTCAGTCATTGATGTTGTTGATGAGGTAGAAGACGCAATTGAGATGAAGATGGAAGAACAATGCCTTGGTGAGGCATTGGCGGCTATTTTGGTAATTTTTGATGGAGAGGATACGGAGGGGTACATGGAATCGGTGAATGCATTAGAAGGACTTGGGTCCTACACTTATGCTCCAAAGAAACTTTCTCTTGACTTAGAGAATAGAGTCACTCGTCCCGCCAAGCCTTCAATTATTGAACCGCCGCAACATGACTCAAGCCCCTTCCACCGCACTTGAGGTATAAATTTCTTGGCTCTACTGACACTCTACTGGTAATCGTTTCTTCTTTGTTGAATGATGTGCAGGTAGAACAAATGTTGAATGTCTTGAGGGAGCAACAATCGTTTCTTCTTTGTGATAATGGGGCTAGCATCAGTTTAATGATTCGTGCTATTTACAAGCAACCGGGGTTAGGTATGCTGAGGCCTACAAGTATAAGGTTGCAAATGGGCGATCATTCAATAAAAAGACCGGTGGGAATTGTTAATGATGTGCTTGTGAAAGAGGGAAAGTTCCTCCTCCCCGCCGACTTTGTTATCCTTGATTGTGTTGTTGACAAAGAGATACCTATCATCTTGGGGGGACCATTTCTTTCCACCGGAAGAGCACTTATGGATTCGGAACGAAATGAGATCAAGTTTCGAGTCAATGATGAAGAGGTCACATTCCAAGCGAGCAAGGGTATGAAGTTGCCAAATGCATATGAAAGCATCTCAGTCATTGACGTTGTTGATGAGGTAGAAGACGCAATTGAGATGAAGATGGAAGAACAATGCCTGGTAAGGCATTGGTGGCTATTTTGGTAAATTTTGATGGTGAAGATACGGAGGGGTACATGGAATCGGTGAATGCATTAGAAGGACTTGGGTACTACACTTATGCTCCAAAGAAACTTTCTCTTGACTTAGAGAATAGAGTCACTCCTCCCGCCAAGCCTTCAATTATTGAACCGCCGCAACTTGAACTCAAGCCACTTCCACCGCACTTGAGGTATAAATTTCTTGGCTCTAATGACACTCTACCGGTAATCGTTTCTTCTTTGTTGAATGATGTGTAGGTAGAACAACTGTTGAATGTCTTGAGGGAGCATAGGCAAGCTATTGGGTGGACAATAGCGGACATCCGAGGGATTCCGGCCGGAATTTGTGAACACAAGATACAATTGGAGCAAGAGAGCAAACCAAGGGTGGAGCACCAAAGAAGGTTGAATCCTTCCATGCAAGAGGTGGTAAAAAAAGAAATCATCAAATGGTTAGATCTCGGGGTGGTCTACCCCATTGCCAATAGTTCTTGGGTGAGTCCAGTGCAATGTGTGCCAAAGAAATGAGGCATGACCATGATTCATAATGACAAAAAATGAGCTCATCCCAACAAGAACAGTGACCAGATGGAGGGTTTGCATGGATTACTGGGAGCTAAATAGTGTGACTTGCCAAGACCATTTCCCTATGCCTTTTATTGATCAAATGCTTGATCGGCTAGTGGGAAGGTCATTCTATTGCTTCTTGGAGGATATGCCGGCTATAATCAAATCAACATCGCTTTGGAAGATCAAGAGAAGACAACATTCACATGCCCATATGGGACTTTTGCTTTTAGCCGGATGCCATTTGGTCTATGCAACGCTCCGACTACTTTGCAACGGTTCATGATGTCAATCTTCTCGGACATGGTGGAAGATTTCATGGAGGTGTTTATGGATGACTTCTCTGTAGTGGGTGATTCCTTTGAGCATTGTCTTGACAACCTTAGACAAGTGCTCAAAAGATGTGAAGAAACAAACCTTGTGCTAAATTGGGAGAAAAGCCACTTCATGGTGGACGAGGGCATTGTTTTGGGCCACGAAATTTCCAAACAAGGCATAGAGGTTGACCGGGTAAAGATTGAGATCCTTTCCAAGCTACCTCCGCCTACTTTAGTAAAAGGTGTCCGAAGCTTTTTGGGGCACGCCGGTTCCTATAGGCATTTTATCAAGGACTTCTCCAAGATTGCAAATCCCATGTGCAAACTCCTTGAAAAAGATGCAAAGTTCATACTTGATGAGAAGTGACTCAAGGCTTTTTGAGAAATTGAAAGAAAATCTCACCACGACACCTATTATTGTCACGCCCGATTGGTCTCTTCCATTCGAACTCATGTGTGACGCTAGTGGTGCAGCTATTGGGCGGTGCTTGGCCAATGTCATATCAAGATCCTTCGCCCTGTCTACTATGCAAGCAAGACACCTAATGACGCTCAAATGAATTACACTGTGATTGAGCAAGAACTTCTCGCCATTGTCTATGCTTTTTAAAAGTTTCAGGCTTATTTGTTGGGGTCCAAAGTGATAGTTTACACCGATCATGCTGCTCTTCGTTATCTTATGGCGAAGAATGTGGCCAAACCAAGATTGATTCGGTGGGTCCTTTTGTTGCAAGAGTTTGACTTTGTAGTCAAGGATCGGAAAGGGACAGAAAATCAAGTTGCAAATCACCTATCTAGGCTTGAGGACGCAGGGAGACCAAAAGAAGACCTTGAGATCAACGATGTTTTTCCTGATGAGCACATATTGGCATTGTCTAGCACATTCTCTCCTTGGTATGCCGACATCGCTAACTTCTTGGTTAGTGATCTTATCCCCGATGGATTGGAGACTTATCAAAACAAAAAGTTCTTGCGGGAATCTAGGCAATACTATAGGGAGGAACCCTTTTTGTTCCGAATTTGTGACAACAACATCATTCGGCGGTGTGTTCCGAAAGATGAAGTAATGCCAATTCTCAAAGCATTCCATGATTCTCTGGTTGGGGGTCATCATGGAGGAAACTGGACTGCTGCAAAGGTGCTTGAATGTGGCTATTATTGGCCATCGATCTACCAAGACGCAAATCAAATAGTCAAAGCATGCGATCAATGTCAAAGACAAGGGTCAATATCCAAAAGACATGAGATGCCTATGAATTTTGTACTAGAGGTCGAGATCTTTGATGTTTGGGGGATAGACTTTATGGGTGAGCTCTTATGGCATGACCTACATCTTGGTGGCTGTGGATTACGTCTCCAAAATGAAGCAAGGAGTGTGACCGCATTCTTGAAGAAGAACATATTCACGCGGTTTGGTACCCCAAGGGCCATCCTGTGTGATGGTGGTTCTCATTTCTGCAACAAGGCTTTTACCGAGCTTCTTGAAAAGTATGGTGTAAAGCACAAGGTGGCCAGACCCTATCATTCTCAGTCGAATGGTCAGGTTGAAGTTTCTAACAGGAAAATCAAGAACATCCTAGCAAAAATTATCAATGCAAACAGGACCGACTGGTCAAGGAAGCCAGATGATGCGTTGTGGGCATATCGCACAGCATTTAAGACTCCCATTGGCACTTCACCATACCTATTGGTTTTTGGAAAAGCATGTCACTTGCAAGTGGAGCTTGAATGCAAAGCCATGTGCGCATTGAAGAAGTTTAATCTTGACTAGGCCGAGGCTATTAATCTGAGAATGACACAACTCAATGAGATGGAGGAATTCTATCTCCATGACTATGAGAGTGCAGCCATGTACAAGGAGAGAATGAAGTTTGTCCATGATAAGAAGATCTTGAAGCGGGAGTTCAATTCTGGTGACTTGGTCTTACTCTTCAATTCAAGACTCAAGTTATTTCCAAGAAAACTCAAGTCCAAATGGTCTGGCCGATTCAAAGTTGTGAGTGTTTCCCCCTATGGTGTTGTTGAACTGCTATCGGAGGATAGGACTCGAACTTTCAAAGTGAATGGTCGACGAGTCAAGCATTACCTCGTTATCATAGGCGAAAGGCATTTGATAGAACAATATGCTCTAAAGGATAGTCCAACAGCAGTCCCCACTAATGAATAGCCAAAAAGGGGTCAATTGCGTCGTGCCGCGACGTTAAATCAAGCGCTTCTTGGGAGGCAAGCCATGTATGGAAACACTCTTTTGTAGTTTTTTATTTTATTTATGTAGTTTAGATTGAGAAAGTTGACGTGTGTGTTAGAGTGCAGGTAATCCCAAAATATCATGAACAGGGTCCTAGTGCCGAGGAAACTAAAGGAAAGAAAGGTCCAGAATTGGCGACAACTATGCGGTCGCATAATGACTATGCAAACCGCATAGTCATCGCAGACCCAGGAAGAAAATTGGTTAACTTGGTGTTCAAAAATACGGTAAGCTTTTCACTTATGCGGCCCACATAACAACCTTGCGATCAAATAATGCATCGTAAAGTCAGTTTAGGTTGCCATGTCATTAGTCCATCGCACAACGCATATGCAATCGCATAATGTGTTCTGCGATGGACTTAAGCGCCACAGACTTGACAAGTACAAAACCCTAACCTTCCGCATTTTCATCTTCACTCTTATCACACACTAACATTTAATCAAAATCAAAAAAATTACGAGCAAGGAAAGAAAAAAGAAAAGATCAAAAAGAAAAAAATTACTCACCAAGCAAGGAATCCCACTCACACGAAGCATTTCGGGCTTGCATAATCTCGCTCAAATTCTGGTATGGTTGTTCTTCTCCATCTCGTAATTGTGACTTATATTTCTTCCTAAATTCTGAGCTCCATGGTCGTCCCCCTTGTTCCCCTAAATTCCCTCTGAGTACGGTAGCATAGTGGTGAGGATTTGGTTGAGTGACTGTGTGGGTTCTTGTTGATGAAACAAAAAGGGGGAAGTCTGAGTACCCTCTCATTTTAAAATGACTAAATGGCCTATAACAACAATGAGAAATCTAAGTAGGTAGCAATAGGAAAGCACGTGAGTGTGATGTGCATATGGTGTGAAGAACATGTGAGTGGGGTGTGCATATTGAAAAAAAAAAGGGGGGGCACTATTTCAATGAAGAAGACGATCTTTGCGGGCCGCATAATTGGTTTGCGGTCCGCAAAGTTATATAAGACCCCCAAGTGGTCTACAGCAAAAAGGGTTATGCGACCATGTTTGCGATCGCAAACCTCTTATGCAGTCCGCGTACGTGCCGCAAAGCGAGGCAGACCATTAGCCATTCTGGTGAGAAGAAATGCGACCACTTTTCGGGCGCATAACTGTATTTGCGGTCGTTTTTTGCAATCGCATAATCATTTTTGCATTTTATGTCTTGCACATCTGCGATGGGTTTGCGGACCGCATAGTGGATATGCAATCACATAACCCATCGCATAAGCTACTTCCTTCCTTCCTTTATCTCCAATGTAATTCCTATGCTATTTCACCCACTCACACAATCTTTTATCAACAGGAATGGAACCAACGAAGTCTCATCCAACGCGATCACCGCCTGCTCGTGGAAAGAAACAGGGTCTTGCTCCCCAACGCGATCACCGCCTGCTCGTGGAAAGAAACAGGGTCTTACTCCGAGCCAACAAGCACAACAAGCCAAACGTCAGCGGGCTCAGGAAATTTGCATTACTCCTGAGCACTCCTCCCACTTTGAAGAGGAGGAGGCATAGAGTGACCTCAGGCCATCTGTTGATCTACAGGCTGAGGCACGAAGGAAGATGGAGGAGGATCTTAATCTCCGGTTTGTAGTCACAGGCTCCATGAATCTGTATAAAGAATGGCTATCAGAGAGAGAGATTCTCGAGGAGAAACAGTTGAGTTTAAATGGGCTGAAGGAGCACTACCCTCATATGATCGAGAACATCAAGCAGAGGAAATGGGAATTCTTCATTGAGGTCCCTGATGAATACAGTGAGACGCTTATGCTTCATATGGTGCATCAAGAACTACTGAACATAAGCGAAACAAGATATTTGCACAATTTTGTCCTAGTTCGAGGGGTCCAATTTCTTTGTGATGATGCAACTATCAATGACTTGTACTTTGAGGAGTGGAGGTCAGGCACAGCTGAGTATGAGGTTAAGGTGGCTAACAAGAACAAAGGGTGTGCCTGGATTGCCTCCGTCATAGCAAAGGGGCCACTAGCCTGGATTGACCATAAACACAAGATTTACAAGGAGGATCTCACACGGGAGGGTCAATATTCGCTCAGCTTTGTCACATCCCGTCTAATGCCGTCTAGGAATGAAACTGACATCAACATTGAGAAGGCACTCCTCATTGCGTGCATCATGACAGGAATAAATATTGATGTGGGAGAGATCATATTCCGGGAGCTGGGAATCAGAGCAAACTAGAAACAAACATCACTTCCTTTCCTATGTTTGATCACTGCTCTCTGTAAAGCTGTAAATGTGCCTCCTATGCCAAAGCATGACAAACTGGAGAAAGCTCTCAAGGATATTGACATCATGCGAATCAGTGACACAGTAGACAAGGAAACTGCAACTCAAACAGAGACTCAAGTTCCTCCTCCAGCAGACTTAGCAGCATCAGAGGCCCAACTACC
This sequence comes from Nicotiana attenuata, assembly GCF_001879085.1. Lineage (NCBI taxonomy): Eukaryota > Viridiplantae > Streptophyta > Magnoliopsida > Solanales > Solanaceae > Nicotiana > Nicotiana attenuata. The sequence goes on from NW_017671665.1 coordinate 224,601, forward strand.
TGACACCTCTCAAGCCCCAGCTACCTCCACAGCTACTCCATAGCACACCACTGCACAACCCCAAGTCCCCTTACCAGCTCATTCCAAGCTGGGTCTACTAGCTCAGCACGCCAATGCTAAGGTAGAACGGCTGATAAAGGAAATCCCAAACCTCATCCAGCAAGCATTGATCCCTTTCCAATCCTCAGTGAGTGTTCTTCAACAACAGCATAAAACTTATGAGGATCGCCTAAAGCACTTTGAAGTGCGTCTTGAGAAGGTAGAGCGGGGTAAGGTTGGAGGTATGCCTCAGCTCAGGAAAGATGTTGATGAATTGAAAGCAGAGCTGCAGAAGATGCAGAGTTTGGAGTTTGACTTGACACCCTTCCTCCCGAATGAAGTTGAGCAGGGTGCTGGCACTTCCATTCTAAGAATGGACTTTGATTTCACAAACTTGATGACAGCTCGAGAGGCACTGAGTGTTGAGATCTCAAAGTCTCCAGCCCTTCCTGTACACATTGATGTTCCTTTAGAGGAAGGATCTGGAGATACTGAGGAGTCCGATGAGGGGGATTCAGAAGATGAGGAAACAGATGAGGATGCACTGGTAGAGGATACTGAGGGTCATCAGGACAAGGGTAAGCAAGTTGTTGTTTCTACGATTGCACAGGATGAAGAGGAAGCAGCAGTGCAGACAGCAATTGCATATTCTCTATCGGATATGGTCGCCAAGGCACTTCCACCGACCACTCAGCCATCACTAGGTGAGGCTAGCAGCTCCCAGGCGCCAAACCCAACCTTACAGCAGGTGGAGCTTCCTGCTATAACCTCGCAGCAGATGGAGCTTCTGCTCCCTCCTCACAGCAGTTGGAGCCTCCTGCTCCAGCCGTGGAGGCCACCACCCAGACCGAGGTTCCACCAGCTGCAGCTTCAGTTCCAACAGATGACCCCACAACTGTCCCAGATGCTTTAGCTTCTTCGAGTGCCTAGTGCGCCCCAAGAAGTCCCTGAGCTTCCTTTTTACATTATATATGCATTGGGGACAATGCATGATTTTTGGTTGGGGGTGGGGTAGTCATGTTTTGTACCCTATGTTTTGTGTAAATATTGTGTTGTACCCCATGTTTTATGTAAATATTGTACATAAACTCTTTACTCTTGTAGTATAGTTTCATAGTTAGCAATGAATTCCCCTTGGTTTTTCTTCGCCGGATTCTTTTCCAATGGTGTAATAGTAGAACCACGGCAATAGCATGAAATGTTTTGATGTTTTTGGTGTTGATTGTTGTAGCTTCAAGCATGTGATAAATTCTGTAAATACATGGTACCCTTCATTCTTTTGCGTATATATAAAAAAAATTGGTTAGTCATTTTTGTGAATGTGAGGCTCGCTCTTTGACTTTATGCTTATTTAGAATCTTACATATCATGATGTGAGGCCCCGTAAAATTTTTGGCTCAAAACCTAGTATCTTGTGGTGTCAACTCCGAATATGTGTTAGGAATGCGTAGAATGCGGTCAAGAATGCGGTCGCAGATCTGGTATGCGGACCGTATTCCTATCGCATAGTGAAGCTGTGGTTTGGTTAAACTTGAGGTCAGGATGCGGTCCAAAATGCGACCGCATAATTGATATGCGGACCGCATTTCTACCGCAGAGTGGAACAGAAGAGTTATCAAAANTGGAAGGGGAAACAGGAGAGATTGTAAACTTGTTGGTTTGATTGCTCTTTCTTTGTGGATTTGATTGTTATTTCCATTACAATTACATGTTTGTTTATGGAGGAGAGATTGTATACCTGTTGGCTTAATTGTTCCCTTCTTGTGGATTTGATTGTCGCTTTTATTACTGCTACTTACTTGCTTATGGTTCGAGTTTACTTGGAGCAAAGTTTGTTCATACATACCAGTACAATTCAAATGTACTGACGTCCCTTTTGCCGGGGGCGCTACATTCGTGTTATGATTGTAGGTGGATCCGTAGCAGGTACTCCAGTCCACCGATCGTAGCTCCCCTTCGTCCTCCATCAGCTTTTTGGTGAGCCCCTTTCCTCTCGGGGCCCTGCGTGGCTCAGGCCGCTTGTTTTCGGAGTCTTATTTTTGATTTTGTGTAAGGTATAGCCGGAGCCTTGTTACCGGCAAATACTATATTATCCTGTTGTACTTTTAGAGGCTCCGTAGATGGTAGATGTGGGTTAGAAACTTGTGTAGATCCGTATTTTCATACATTGGTAACGAGTTGGTGATTTCATTACTATTATGTAAGTATGTATGTGTTTTGTAAATTAAAAAGTGTTCTTAATTAATTATTTGGCAAATCCTTGGAATAATTGAGTAAGGAAAACGTGGGGTAACATGTGGGTTAGGAAAGGCATCCAGGTTCGCTTGGCTGGGGCTACCCGGTCGGGCGCCGGTCATGTCCCTCGAATTTGGGGCGTGACATAAATAATGAATATGGAATAAAGGAAACAAGAACTTCAACTAAACATATAGAACAATTAGCAAATAAGAGATAAGACAAGTAGTGTAACGACCCGGCAGGTCGTTTCATGAGTTACCGCTCCGTTTCACCCATTTCTGCTTCTTTATGTGTTGTTTAGCTGTATTTCATCGCATCGTGTTGGTTAGTTTGGGTTCAGAGTGGTTTTGTAGAGAAATGAGACACTTAGTCTCTTAAGTTGGCCTTTTTGTTGGAAAAGTCAATCGGAAGTTGACTTGTGAGTAAACGAACTTGGAATTTGGTTTTTATGATTCAGATAGCTACGTGAGGTGATTGGGGACTTAGGAGCGTGATCGGAATGTGATTTGGAGGTCCAGGGTAGATTTAGGCTTGAATTGGCGAAATTGAAATTTTGGCGTTTTCTGGTTGGTAGTGAAAATTTTGATATAGGGGTCGGAATGGAATTCTGGAAGTTGGAGTAGGTCCGTTGTGTCATTTGGGACGTGTGTGCAAAATTTCAGGTCATTCGGACGAGGTTTGATAGACTTTTTGATCGAAAGCGAAATTTGGAAGTTTTGGAATTTCTTAGGCTTGAATCCGATGATGATTTGATGTTTTGATGTTGTTGTGAGAGTTCCGAAGGTTCGAACAAGTTTGAATGATGTTATGGGATGCGTTGGCATGTTTGGCTGAGGTCCCGAGGGCCTCGGGTGAGTTTCGGGTGGTTAAACGGATCAAATTCTTCTTTTGAAAGTTGCAGATTTTCCTTTAGTTATGTTGCAAAAGTTTCTTCTTCGCGATCGCGTGAGGAGGCTCGCGATCGTGTAGAGCAGTTGTAAAGGCAGTCCAGGTTGTTCTTTGCGTTCGCATATTTGGGGCTGCGATCGCGGGAGTTGTTCAGGTAAAGCATCGCGAACGCGTGGGTTAAGTCGCGTTCGCGTACGGTTAAGTGGACCAAAGCTGGGGCCACACGTCTGTTCATCGCGAACGCGGTCAGTGGTCCACGATCGCGTAGGAGTGAGGGGGCAGAGCATTGCGTTCGCATGGAGAGGGACGCGTGAGTTATTTCAGGGGCCAGCAAATTTGTTCTTCACGATCGCGAGGTTCTTTCCGCGATCGCGATTAAAGAATTTAAATCCCTGGGCAGAATGTTTAAATAGCCATCTTCGCAAATTTTAGGCCATTTCTCACCATTGTTGGCCGGGTTTGAAGCTTTTTGAGAGGGATTGAAGAGGGAATCGAAGGGAAACACTTGGAGGTAAGATTTTTGAACTCAATACTCGATTCTATGGCATTATTTCACTGATTATGCTTGAAATTTATGGAAAATAAGGGTTAAATTTGGGGAATTAGGGCTTGATATTGGAGAGTGTAAATTGGGAATTTGAGGGACCATTTGGGGTCCGATTTTGATGTTCTTGATATGTATAGACTCGTGGGAGGATAAGGATTCTAGTGAGGTGATTTTTATCGAAATCCGAGACGTGGGCCTGAGGGTCGGGTTTGGCCAATTTCGGGATTTTTAATGTAATTTGGTTATTTTTGCGTGGGCTTTGTTCCTTTAGCCTATTTTGATGTTATGATTCTGATTTTGGATAGATTCGGGGCGAGTTGAGGCCGATTCGAGAGGCAAAGGCATCGAGGGCTAGAGTTTGGACCGNAATTCTGCGGTCCAATCTGCGGACCGCATTTCTGTTCTGCGATCGCAGAATGCGACCGCAGATATTGCTCGGGCTTCTATTTTCTAAATGTTATACCCGACCCCCTTTTTATAAAACACCCCCAGCCCCTCATTTTAACGATCTTCTGCACAAATAAGAGAGAGGAAGAGAGGGTCTTGAGAGAGAAAGTCATCTTCTCCAAAATTTGATTCTTCAAAACCATCCGGGCCGGGAAATTTCAAGCATATCTTCATCCCCCTTTTCTTGCAGGTAACATCCCTAACCCTTTTCACTAAATTTCTGGTTTAAACTAAGGGGGGGAGCTCATGCATTGGTCTTTGAAAATAGTGGTTGAACTCATACATGCATGTCATTCTATAACCTAAAACCTAGGGAGAGTAATTGGATAGGAGTAAAAGATGGTACAAAGATGGGTTGGTAACCTAAATAAGTTTGAGTAGAAATTGTGAACTTCTTTTCTAAGTCATACGCGTTAACTTGTGCACTAGATTGACGTTGCTAGACCATTTGGTGAATTGGAAATAAAAGTTAAAAGGGAATTCGGCTTCAGGTATGTATGGCTAACTTTGAACTAGTAAAATCCCTTGTTTGGGTGTTTGAGTGCTTGGTATGTGAGTTCTACGTGATTTGTTTGTGAAATTCCTGTGATTGGTATGGTTGAGTGATTGTGGTTGTGCCTTCGCCATATTGATGCAATTAACCAGAAATAAACCAAATTTGCGATTTTGAATGTGCTATGTGGTAAGAACTGTGAAACAAGTAATGGAAGGAAATGGGAATTGATGTGCTCGGAATAACCGTGGTAGTAACATATGTGGTTTGTCGTGGGAAATTATCGTCGTGACCTATCAATGCATATGAGTAGTGGAATACATGGAAATGGTATTGATGGCTATGGAAGTTCATGTAAGTTGTTGTTGTTGTTCCTTGAGGGTCATTGTTGTTGTTTCTTGAGGATTGTTGTTGTTATTCTTTGTGAATTGTTGTTGTTGTGTTGTTTGTGAATTGTGATTGTTCGGTGGGATCGGGTTGCACGCCGCAACACGAAGAAATAAGGTGTGGGTTATGGTGATAAGGGTGGCCGAGGTAATAAGGGTGGCCGAGGTAATAAGGTTGGAAAGCGATCGAAATCGCTATTGAAATGAACTATGAACAAATTGTGAAATTATTGATGTGGAAATGTGGAAGGGGAATCAGGAGAGATTGTAAACTTGTTGGTTTGATTGCTCTTTCTTTGTGGATTTGATTGTTGTTTCCATTACAATTACATGCCTGCTTATGGAGGAGAGATTGTATACCTGTTGGCTTAATTGTTCCCTCATTGTGGATTTGATTGTCGCTCTTATTACTGCTACTTACTTGCTTATGGTTCGAGTTTACTTGGAGAAAAGTTTGTTCATACATACCAGTACAATTCAAATGTACTGACTTCCCTTTTGCCGGGGGCGCTACATTCGTGTTATGATTGTAGGTGGATCCGTAGCAGGTACTCCAGTCCACCGATCGTAGCTCCCCTTCGTCCTCCATCAGCTTTTTGGTGAGCCCCTTTCCTCTCGGGGCCCTGCGTGGCTCAGGCCGCTTGTTTTCGAAGTTTTATTTTTGATTTGTGTAAGGTATAGCCGGAGCCTTGTTACCGGCAAATACTATATTATCCTGTTGTACTATTAGAGGCTCCGTAGACAGTAGATGTGGGTTAGAAACTTGTGTAAATCCGTGTTTTCATACGTTGGTAACGAGTTGGTGATTTCATTACTATTATGTAAGTATGTATGTGTTTTGTAAATTAAAACATGGGGTAACATGTGGGTTCTTAATTAATTATTTGGCAAATCCTTGGAATAATTGAGTAAGGAAAACGTGGGGTAACATGTGGGTTAGAAAGGCATCCAGGTTCGCTTGGCTGGGGCTACCCGGTCGGGCGCCGGTCATGTCCCTCGAATTTGGGGCGTGAAACTTGAGATGAAAGTTTTGAGTTGCCTTGTGTTCACTTGAGGGCTGAAACTATGTTGAGTTGAACAATTCATGTGTTGTGAGTGAGTGAGGATTTGTATAAATAATGGATTTTCCTAACTTGTGATGTCTAGAACTTGTCCGGTTGGTTTCTTAGTGCAACTCTCAGGTTAATGATTGAATATTGAAATGATCTTAGGCTCTCTTTGTGACTACTTGCTAGTTTCGCCCAAATTGAGCTCTCTGGTACATTAATTACCCTACTTACCCTCGTTGAGCCTTTAACTTTTCATTGGCTACCACATTACAAACCTTTACCCCTTCAGTGAAATAATTCCTTCTTTTGAACCCATCCCTCCTTGAATGGGTAAGAATGAGGCTAAAAGCCTAAGTTAGGGGTGAAGTAACAAAGTGGAAATTGGTAAGGTTTACTACTGTGTGTAGAGAACAAAAAACAATAACATTCCCAAATATTCATCCAACCCGCCCCGTAGCCTACATTACAACCCGTGAAAAGTCCTTAGTGATCTACAGTCCATCATTCCTGAGATAGCAGAAAATTTAAAATAAGGGCAAGCATATGGACTGATACTTGTAGCATGTAGCTTTCGTTCCGAGTGCTAGAGTGTTTTGATTGCATCCCCTGTACATATGTGTGAGTGGGGATTTTCTTTGTTGTGAGCGCGCATGAATTGTAAGATTTAGCAGAAGTTAGGTTCTTGAAGTAGGATACAAGTGCACTTAGCTGTAAATAGCATTTTGTCATTTTGGTTGAGGCTCTAAGGTCACGAGTTGATTAGTCAAATGGTTAAGTGATAAACTTCCAAGAAGGGTAAATAAATGAAGTTACATGCTTGTTAGCTGTCAGTCAAAACCATCTACAGTCATTACTGTTTTGTGGCATGTCGGAAATAGAAGTAGTACAGAATAGGATAATTTTGTTTTAGTTGCTTGAGGACAAGCAAGAGTTTACGTTGGGGGTGTTGATGTGCCCTAGAATGTTGGCACATTTGATACCAATTACTTAGATTTTAGCTCATTTCTTAAGGAATTTTTAGTTAATTCTTATCAAGTTTTGCTATTTTGTAGTGCATGAGCTTGAAGACCCAAAAATACGGAAAAGAAGTCAAAAAGTCACAAAAGGACAGAAATGCTGCAAGTATGCGATCGCATAAGTCATATGTGGACCGCATAAGTCACATGCGGACTGTATAAGTCAAATGGTGAACGCAAACTGAAGTAGAATTGTTGGCCAAATGAAGAGAAGAATATGCGGTCGCATAACACTTTTGCGAGCCGCATAATGACCGCACAATTCTAGTTGAAGAAGCTTCTTAATACGTCTGCGATGGGAAAATGCGGTCGCATAACAGATATGCGGTTGAAGCCTGGAACTGGTGATTTACAAGTTTGCGACGAGAATGAAGGTTATGCGGACCGCATACATGGTCTGCGACCATTATGCGGTCGCAAAAGCTGTCTGCTGGGGCGATTTTGTCCGATTTTGAGCACGACTTTTGGTCCACTACAAAAAGAATAACTAGGGTTTTTATGGGGTATTCAAGTCAGAAAAAGGTCCTACATTGAGAGCATTGAATACTCCATTAATTTGGAAGCTTGTGAAGAAAGAATCTTGCACTTTTGTAAGCTTTATAACTTTATTTATTAATTAGTTCTTATATTTTAGCATGAGGAGCTAGTTTTAAATACTAAGGTTGTGGACCCTAAATGGGTGTAATGTTAATGGGTGTTTGACATTGAATATATATATATATATATATATATATATATATATATATATATAATGGTTGGTTGATATTTATTCATTAACCTATTCCATTTTACTCTTTCTTTACTTGGAAAAGTGGGTTAGGGTTTGGTAGAAATGAATATCAAGAACTCATGACTTTAAATCTTGTTTAATAGAATCACTTAGGTATAAGTGGGTTCTACTTGGCATAAATTGGTTGTTCTTAAATTGCAACTCTTTTATATTTGGAAAAATCATAAAGAGAAAATACTACCCAACCATTGGAAAATATTGGCTTTCTTCATTTTGGAATGATCTCGTAACTACATTTGTTTGACAACGAGACATAAAGAGAAGTTCATACACCTGAATTTATGTATTCCTAGTCTCAAAAGTTACAGTATTCTCCCTTATCGGAACTTTATATTGAATTAAATATCGTCTTCTTCCAGTCAAGAGAGCAGAGGGTATATATATTTATTTATACACACACACACAGTAATATAGTATTTTCACCACCATCGAGCTATAATCGGTGGGCAGGCCCTTATTAGGCAACCTCTGATCAGATGGTAAGTTATATATCGAGCCTACTGTGGCCGAGCGCCTATGAGTGAGCCCAGAATGGCCGAGATGTAGAGCAAGGTATGGCTATGTGCCTATGAGCGAGCCTACTACGGCAGAGCAGTTACACATACCGAGTCTTATAGGGCCAGACAGCTATTTTACTTACTATATTGAGAGATTTGAGTCAGTATCAGCATGAAAGTACATCATCAAATTATCTTTTACTCCCAGTTACTTTCAGTTATTATATTATCAGTTTGGTTTAAGCTTTCAGTTATTATGTTGCCTTACATACTCGATACATTATTTCGTACTTACGTCTATTTCGCTGGGGACGTTGCATTTCATGCCTGCAGGTCCTGATAGACAGCTGGATAGACCTTCCCAGTAGATAGAGTCAAACAACAGCTTGGTTGGTAAGCTCTACTTCCTCGAAGGTACTAGGTCTAGACCTTAAAGTCCATTTTATATATACAGGTTTGATGGGTAGATCGAGGTCCTATCCCAATCATGATACAGTTCGGTTATCTCTAGAGGCTTGTAGACGAGCCCTATGTATTTCTTATGTTAGTATTATAGCCTTGCCAGCCCTGTGTACATGTCCAATTTGGTATTGTTGGTTGTAGATGTTTATAGCGGCCTCGTTGGCCTGCACAATTATGTATATGAGATTTTGGGTCTGTTTACCCTCAGATGAGAGAGACATTATTTACAGATGATTCAGAACATGGCCCAATTGGCCTCGATTGGTGTTTTGAGCTTGCAGGTACGCCTCATCGGCTTAATTTGAGGGATACCCCTCTAGAGTTCATAGTTACAGAGTGGTACGCTCTCGGGCCGAGTATGGGGCGTGGCATAATGGGCATTGTGCCTTTTTCATGTGTTCTCTTTGCCTCTTTAGAGAGATTAAAATTAGTCGTGGGATACGAGTCCAAAGAAATAAGGAAAGAGGCGAGTGAGATGACTCAAAGAAATTGCGCATAACTTGTTATGCTTTGAAATTGGTGAAGTTCATAATGCGAGCGTTTCCAACTAACACGGGTATCATAAACGAAATGATTTAAAAGAATAAGGGACAAAACTCCAAAAAGAACTTTAATAAGATTAACACATACAAAACTGAGATATATGAGACAAAGTTAATATTCTAGGTTAACGCTCGTTAGGCCAAGTTTAAATTTTTTTTCTAAATATTATCTCAATTTTTATGCGTATTTTCTTAAAAGAACATTAGGAGATATAGGACTAACATATAAAAGAATACCACATAGAAAAAAAATCCACGTAATAAGCGTGTGTATGTCACTTCACTGACTGAGATCATTCAGGTAGTAAACGCTATCAAATCCAAGTGTGATGATGCAATAGGTCATTTTGAGTTTTAGCATTTATCTTTGTGCTTCGATACCTCGACTAGTTCCGTTTAGTATTCCTAATTTTGCATGCACAGTTCATGTCTTGTTCCGGAAAGATTTTATCTGAAAAATTAAAGAAAATGTGAAATTTTGCCTTAAAATTATTTGAGTTGACTACGGTCAATATTTTGTATAAACGTACCCGGATATGTGTTTTAATGGTCCCGTAGGGTCCGTACCATGATTTGGGACTTGGAAGTATGCCCGGAATCAAATTTGGAAGTCCCTAACTTGATTTAACGTGATTTGTTAAAAACTAGTAGTTTGAAGGCTTAATGAATTCCTAAGTTTGACCGTAGGTTGACCTTGTTTCTATCGGGTTCGGATTTCAGTTTCGAAACTTAGAATAGGTTCATTTCACTATTTATGACTTGTCTGCAAAATTTGGTGCAAAACGGAGTTGATTTGATGTGATTCGCACGTCCGGTTGTAAATTTACAAGTTCTTGAGTTTCTTTGAAAACTTCATACATTTTGATGTCCGATTCGTAGTACTATGTGTTATTTTGGTATTTTGATTGCGCTAGCGAATTCGTATGATATTCTTGGACTTGTGTATGATAGAGTTCGTATGATGTTTGGAGCCTGAGGGGCTCAGGCGAGTTTCGGACGCGTAGCGGAGTGTTTGATAGAGTTAGAATTCTGCTGGTTTTTGTGTAGAAGCTTTAGGTCTCGCAATTTCGAGAAATGAGTCACCATTGCGATGTTTAGCTTGAGTCTGTTGGTCTCGCATTAGCGAACTCAGTTTTCGTATTTGCCGTGAGGGACTGGGTAAGCTTGGTTTGCATTTGCGATCATCCAGATCGCTTTTGCGATGTGTCACTGGTTTGCAATTGCGAACAATATATCACATTTGCGACTGTAGCAGGGGTGTAAGGGACTTCGCTTTTGAAATGGTTTCTTCGCATTTGCGGGTTTCACATTTGTGAACCCCGGGTCGCAATTGCAACACCTACGATTGGACAAAAGCTGAGGGACATGATTTTTAGCTTCATTTTCATATTTTGGAACGCTAGGCTCGGTAGGAGGCGATTTTGAAGAGGGAATTTCATCTACAAACTTTGAGTGAATGATTCTAATCATATTCCAATAATTTATCTTAGATTTTAACATCAAATCATGTGAATCAAAGTGAAAATTTGTGAAACCTTGTCAAGTTTTTAAAAAATAAGAGATTGAGTTTTGAGAGTCGATTTGGACTCGAATTTTGAAACTAATCACATATATGAACTCGTGGGGTCTTGGGTAGTTAGAATCTACCATTGGAATCGGGTTTTGACCGGGCGAGCCCCGGATTGACTTTTGTTGACTTTTTGGAAAAGTGTCAAGATCTCTACTTTATCTATTATAACTGATTTCTGTAGCATTGTTTGATGATATTAAGTCAATTTTGGTTAGATTCGATTGGTTTGGAGGTGGATTTTAGAGGAAAGTCCTTGGTTGATCTTTGATTTGGTTGCGGAGCGAGGTAAGAGTTGGGTCTAACCTTGATTTAAGGGAATTAGGAACCCTTAAGCTATATGTTACGTGAATTACGTGTGTAACGGTGTATATGCGAGGTGACGAGTGTATATACACCGTCAAAATAATTGTTTCCATGTCTTCTCGTATTTCTTGAATTATCTCATTCCATGCCTTAACTGTTACATGCTTTAATTTCTTTCCATCTCGTAATTATTTTACTTGTCATTAATTATTCTTGTATCAAATTATTTTTCCCTTCCATGACTCCGTGATTAATTGCTACTTGCCTAATTGTCTTACTTGCACACCTTAATTGTCACATACTTGACTTGTCTTGTTGCTTTTATATTATTTGTAGTATTCCTTTGATTAGTAAGTGGTTACTTTATCGATTTTCTTTCATATCCTTTGATTGTAGAGATTTTTGTAAATGGAGCTACTAGATTGATTATGTTTATTGAAATTGTTTGTGGATCGGGTTGCGCGCTGCAACAATTGTAATATGGTGGAATAAGGGAGAATTATGACATTGATTCTGATGATAGAGTGGGATCGGGTTGCGCGCAACAATGGTTATGTATGTAATACTTGATTTTGACAATTGATAATACGGTGTAATAAGGGAGGATTATGACATTGATTATGATGCTTTGGTGGGATCGGGTTGCACACCGCAACAGATTGTATACGTGATTCTTAATATTGATAAATGATGCTATGGTGTAATAAGGGAGGATTCTGTGTGTACGGTGGGATCGGGTTGTGCGCTGCAAGGGATTGTATGTACTGTACTCGTTGTTGTAATTATTTAGTTTTCAGCATTTTTATATGAAGTTACGAGGTCTGTTATTTTGGGTTCTTTGACTGTAAGGTTGAGTTCATTTTCACAAACTAACTGCCTTACTTTTATTCTGATTTTCTTTCCCTGTTATTATTATTATTATTATTACTGCATACAGGTTATTATAAGTGGTCCGCCTTAGCCTCGTCACTACTTTGTCGAGGTTAGGCTTGGCACTTAGAGAGTACATGGGGTCGGTTATACTCATACTACACTATGCACTTCTTGTGCAGATTTCGGAGTGAGTCCTAGCGGCATTCCATAGATTTGCTCGGATCCTGTTCTTGACGGAGACTTGAGGCACAGCTGCATAGCGTTCGCAGCCCTGAAGTCCTCTTCTGCATTACCTTAGCTGTTTATTTCGATTCAGATAGTTATGCTTTTATTTAGAGTATTATTTGTTGCACTCTAGACACTCGTGTATTCGTGACTCCAATTCTGGGATTGTATTTGGATAATGTCGTTTATTAGTTTATATACTCTATTTCAGTTTATTCATCTTATTGGTTTTTATTTGATTTGAATTGTTAAAAATGGTTGATAACTACATCTAACATTGGCTTGCCTAGCAAGTGAAATGTTAGGCTCCATAACGGTCCCGAGGGCGGGAATTTCGGGTTGTGACAAGTATGTAATTAGAGCACTAGGTTGCCTAGGTTTCATGAGTCATGAGCAAGCTTAGTAGAGTCTGGAGGATCGGTACGGAGACATCTGTACTTATCTTCCAAAGGCTATGGAGTTTTAGGAAAATTTTCACTTCTTTCTTTCTCTATCGAGCGATTTCATTCTATCATTGATGATTGAACGATTCTATTCTTGTTATCTCGTAGATGGAGAGAACACGCACAGCATTTGTAGCCGGACAGGAGCCGAAGCCCCCTGTGGTAGCTACTACCAGGGACAGAGGCAGTGCTCAGCCTAGAGCTCGAGCAGTAGCACCCGCAGTGGAGCCTCATATTGATCATGAGGAGGAAGTCCCAGCTCAGACCGTACTCGCCGGACCAACTTAGGCCCCGGAGGGATTCATAGCCACTCCAGTACTTCAGGACACTCTAGTCCGCTTGGTGGGCCTTATGGAGAGTGTGGCCCAGACCAGTGCATTTCTGGTGGCACCAACCATCTCTCAGGCTGGGGGTGGAGCACAGACTCCCTCTACTCACACCCCGGAGCAGGTGGCTCCCCTATATATCAGACTCCAGCAGTCTAGCCAGTTGGGATAGTTCAGCCGGTTATTTCAGTACAGATTAGGGATAGGCCCGCTATATCTTCTGAGGCCTTGTTGAGTCTTGATAAGTTTACCAAGCACTTTCCTATTCATTTCAGCGGTGCACCTTCTGAGGACCCACATGATTACTTAGATCGTTTCTACGAGGTGTTGTGCAACATGGGTATTGTTGAGACCAACGGGGTCGACTTTACAGTGTTCCAGATGAACGGTTCTGCCAAGAGATGGTAGAGAGAGTATATGTTGACTAGACTAGCTGGTTCACCTGCACTTACTTAGGATCAGTTTTCAGAGCTATTTCAGGAGAAATTCATTCCTTTCACTTTGAGAGAGGATTACCGTAGGTAGTTTGAGCATCTTCAATAGGGTAGTACGACTGTTACCCAGTATGAGACGCGATTTATGGACCTAGCTCACCATGCCATTGTTTTACTCCCTATTGAGAGGGATAGAGTGAGGAGATTCATTAATGGGCTCACTTTTAGTATCAGACTACAGATGGCCAAGGAGACTAGAGATGATATTTCTTTCCAGAGGGCCGTAGATGTTGCTAGACGGATCAAGATAGTTCATGGTCAGGAGAGGGGGCCGGTGTCCAATAAGAGGACTCTTCATAACAGTAGTTTCAGTGGTGCCTCATCTGGAGGTAGGGGTACTTTTGGTAGAGGCCATCCTCCTAGGCCATTTCAATCAGCGCTAAGGCATCCCACGATGCTTCGAGTAGTTGTGGTCCTTATATATCTCATCCTGGGCAGCTAGCCTACAGTGCATCATCAGCTCTTATTAGTGCCCTCCGATACAAAGATACCACCATGGTTATCTGGCCCGTTCGGGTCAATTGCAGCTTCAGCAACCATAACAGCAGGAGGGGTGTTTCGAGTGTAGGGGTATTGGTCACATCAGGAGGTATTGCTCGAGATTTTTTAGCAGCATGCCAAAATAGAGTTTTCGTGCCATGGTTCCGCCGCTGGTTGCTTCACCGCCCGCTCAGTCATCTAGAGGCAGGGGTTAGGCCGCCAGAGGTGGAGGTCAGGCCATTTGAGGCAGAGGTTAGTCCGTTAGAGGTAGAGGCCAGCCAGCTTGAGGCCGTCCGAGAGACTGAGGTTAGGGTGGTGGGGCCCAGCATCGATTTTATGCATTCACAGCTAGAGCTGAGGCTGATTTATCTGACGTCGTATCACATGTATTGCTCTAGTTTTCCATAGAGATGTTTTAGTTCTATTTGATCTGAGCTCTACTTATTCCTGCGTGTCATCCTATTTTGCTTCATATCTGGTTGTGCCTCGTGATTTTTTGAGTGCTCCTACGTATGTGGCTACGCCTGTAGGAGATTCTATTATTTCAGACTGCGTCTATTGCTCGTGTATGATTACTATTAGGAGTCTTAAGACTAGTGTACATCTCCTACTTCTTGATATGGTAGACTTTGATGTTATTTTGGGCATGGATTGGTTGTTACCTTATCATGCTATATTGGATTATCATGCCAAGACGGTGACCTTAGCCATGCCAAGGTTGCCTCGATTAGAGTGTAGAAGGACTCGTGGCCATTCTACCAGCAGGGTTATTTCTTACGCGAAGGCTCGTCGTATGGTCGAGAAGGGATGTCTAGCTTATTTGGCCAATATTCGCGATTCTAGTGCGGAGGTTCCTTCCATGGATTTGGTACCGGTTGTGCGTGAGTTTCTAGAGGTGTTTCCTACAGATATGCCGGGGATGCCACCCGACAAGGATATTGATTTCTGTATTGATTTGGCTCCAGTCACTTATCCCATTTCTATTCCACCATACCGTATGGATCCACCTGATTTGAAGGAACTGAAGGAACAGTTGCAAGATTTACTTGATAAGGGATTCATTATACCTAGTGTCTCCCCTTGGGGTGCACCCATTTTTGTTCGTGAAGGAAAAAGATGGCTCGATAAGGATGTGTATAGACTATAGACAGTTGAGCAAAGTCACTATCAAGAACAAGTATCCGTTGCCGAGGATTGATGACATATTTGATCAGCTTCAGGGTGCCAACGTGTTTTTGAAGATTGATTTGAGGTCTAGTTATCATTAGTTGAAGATTAGGGCATCAGATGTCCCTAAGACAGCTTTTCGGACTTGGTATGGGCATTATGAGTTTCTACTGATGTCATTTGCGTTGACAAATGCCCCATCTACATTTATGGATTTGATGAACTAGGTATTTAAGCCCTATTTGGATTCTTTTGTGATCGTATTCATTGATGATATCATGATCTACTCCTACAGTCGAGAGGAGCATGAGCGGCATCTTTGATTTGTGCTTCAGACTTTGAGAGATAGTCAGTTATATGCCAAGTTTTCAAAGTGTGAGTTTTGGTTAGACTCGATCGCCTTTTGGGGCATATTGTATCGGCTGAGGGCCTAAAAGTGGATCCTAAGAAGATTGAGGTAGTTTAGAACTGGCCTAGACCTACTTCAACTACAGATATTTGGAGTTTTCATGGGTTTGGCAAGTTATTATTGCCAGTTCGTGGAGGGGTTTTCATCCATTGCAGCCTCATTAACTAGATTGACCTGGAAGGATTCTCCATTCAAGTGGACGGATGAGTGTGAGTTGAGCTTTTAGAGCTCAAAACTGCCTTCACTATGGTGCCAGTGTTGGTGTTGCCCACAGGTTCAGGATTCTACACGGTGTATTGTGATGTATCGCGTATTGGGCTTGGTGTAGTATTGATGCAGGATGGCAAGGTAATTGCATACGCATTGCGGCAGTTGAAGGTTCATGAGAAGAATTACCCTGTTCATGACTTAGAGTTGGTAGCCATTGTTCATGCGCTGAAGATTTGGAGGCATTACCTCTATGGCGTGTCGTGTGAGGTATTCACAGATCATCGGAGTCTTCAGTATTTGTTCAAGTAAAAGGATCTCAACTTGATGCAGAGGAGGTTGTTGGAGATGTTGAAAGACTATGATATCACCATTTTGTATCATCTTGGGAAGGCCAATATGGTGGTCGATGCCTTGAGTAGGAAGGCTGGAAGTATGGGTAGCCTTCGGTATATTCCAGTTGGTGAGAGGCTGCTAGCATCAGATATTCAGGCCTTGGCCAATCAATTTGTGAGGTTAGATATTTCGGAGCTCAGTCGTGTTCTAGCTTGCACGGTCTCTCAGTCTTCTTTGTATGAGCGCATTAGAGAGTGTCAGTATGATGACCCCCGTTTGCTTGTCCTTAAGGACACAGTGCGGCACGATGGTGCCAAGCAGGTTACTATTGGGATAATGGGGTGTTGCGGATGCAGGGTCGGATTTGTGTGCCCAATATGGATGGGCTTCGTGAGTTGATTCTTGAGGAGTCCCACAGTTCCCGGTATTCCATTCATGCGGGTGCTGCCAAGATATATTAGGACTTGCAACAGCATTATTTGTGGAGGAGAATGAAGAAGGATATAGTTGCATATGTGGCTTGGTGTCTGAATTGTCAACAAGTAAAGTACGAGCATCAGAGGCCTAGCAGTTTTCTCCAGAAGCTTGAGATTTCCGAGTGGAAGTGGGAGCGTATTATCATGGATTTTGTTGTTGGGCTCCCACGAACTTCAAAGAAATTCGACGCAGTATGGGTCATTATGGACAAGTCCAAGTCGTCACATTTCATTCCAGCAGTAGTTACCTATTCTTCAGAGTGGTTGGCTGAGATCCATATCCGCGAGATCATCCGTCTTCATGGTGTGCCCGTGTCCATCATTTATGTTCGGGGTGCGCAATTCACCTCGCACTTCTGAAGGGTTGTACAGTGTGAGTTAGGCCCAGGAGTTGAGTTGAGTACATCATTTCACTCCGAGACGGACGGACAGTCCGAGCGCACCCTTTAGATATTGGAGGATATGCTTCGCGCTTGCGATATGGATTTCGAGGTTCTTGGGATCAGTTCTTGCCGCTTGTGGAGTTTGCCTACAGCAATAGCAATCAATCGAGTATTTAGATGGCTCCTTATGAGGCATTATACAGGAGATGGTACCGTTCGCAGTTGGTTGGTTTGAGCCGGAGAGGCTCGGTTGTTGGGTTCCGATTTGGTTCAGGATGCCTTGGAAAAGGTCAAGATGGTTCAGGATTGACTTCGCACAACCCATTCCAGGCAGAAGAGTTATGTCGATTATAGAGTTCGTGATTTTGCATTCATGGTTGAAGAGAGCGTATTGCTCCGGGTTTCACCCATAAAGGGTGTGATGAGGTTCGGAAAGAAGGGCAAGTTGAGCCCTAGGTATATATCGGACCCTTTGAGATTCTTGAGAAAGTGGGGGAGGTGTCCTACAAGCTTGCACTGCCACCTATCTTATCAGTAGTTCATCCGGTGTTCCATGTCTCCGTGCTCCTGAAGTATCACGGTGATCCGTCCCATCTGTTAGATTTCAGCTCCGTTAAATTCGACAAGGATTTAACTTATGAGGAGGAGCCGGTAGCCATTCTAGCCCGGCAAGTCCGGAAGTTGAGGTCTAAGAGTTATCCTTCATTTCAAGTGCAGTGGAGAGTTCAGCCGATTGAGGCAGCCGCGTCGGAGTTCGAGTCCGACATGCGGAGTAGATACCCATACCTTTTCACTAGTCCAGGTACCTTTCTATGTCCGTTCAAGAACGAACTTTTATTTTAGAGGTGGATAATATGATGACCCGATAGGTCATTTTGAGATTTAGCAATTATTTTCATGTTTCGAGACCTCGACTAGCTCTATTTAGTGTTCCTCAATTTGCATACGAAGTTCGTGTCTTGTTCCGGAAAGTTTTTATGTGAAAATTGAAGAAAATGTGAATTTTCGCCTTAAAATGATTAGAATTGACTACGGATAACATTTTATGTAAATGGACCCGGATCTATTTTTACGGTCTAGTGGGTCCGTATCGTGATTTGGGACTTGGGAATATTCCAGGAACCGAAATCGGAAGTCTCTAACTTGATTTAACGTGATTTGTTGAAAATTAGTAATTTGAAGGCTTAAAGAATTCCTAATTTGACCATAGGTTGACTTTTTTTCTACCGGGTTCGAATTTCGGTTCCGAAACTTAGAATAGGTTCATTTCACTATTTATGACTTGTATACAAAATTTGGTGCAAAACGGAGTTGATTTGACGTTATTCGGACGTCTAGTTGGCAATTTCACAAGTTTTTGAGTTTCTTTGAAAACTTCATACATTTTGATGTCGCATTCATAGTACTAGGTGTTATTTGGTATTTTGATCGCGTGAGCGAGTTCGTATGATATTTTTGGACTTGTGTGCATGTTTGGTTTGGAGCCCGCGGGGCTCGGGCGAGTTTCAGACACATAGCGGGGTGTTTGATAGACTTAGAATTCTACTAGTTTTTGTGCAGAAGCTTCAGGCCCCGCAATTGCGAGAAATGAGTCGCAATTGCGATGTTTAGCTTGAGTCTATTGGGCTCACATTTGCGAACTCAGTTTTCGCATTCGCGATGGGGGACTGGGTAAGCTTGGTTCGCATCTGCGATCATCCTGGTCGCTTTTGCAATGTCACTAGTTCGCAATTGCAAACAATATGTCGCATTTGTGATTGTAGCACGAGTGTAAGGGACTTCTCTTTTGCTATGGTTTCTTGTAGGTCTCAATTGCGACACCAGCAAATGGACAAAAGCATTGGGACGGGATTTTTAGCCTTTATTTTCATATTTTGGAACCCTAGACTCGGCAGGAGGCAATTTTGAAGAGGGAATTTCATCTACAAACTTTGGGTGAGTGATTCTAATCCATTTCTAATCATATTCCATCAATTTATCTTAGATTTTAACATCAAAATCATGTGAATCAAAGTGAAAATTTGTGAAACCTTGTCAAATTTTTGAAAAATAAGAAATCGTGTTTTGAAAGTCGATTTGGACTCGAATTTTGAAACTAATCACATATATGAACTCGTGGGGCCATGGGTAGTTGGAATCTACCATTGGACCCGCGGTTTGACCAGACGGGTCCCGGGTTGACTTTGGTTGTATTTTTGGGAAAAGTGTAAGGAACTTTGCTTATCTATTGTAATTGATTTCCCTAGCATTGTTTGATGATATTATATCGATTCTGGTTAGATTCGTTTTTTTTAGGTGAATTATAGGGGAAAGGCCCCGGTTGAGCTTTGATTTGGTTGCGGAGCAAGGTAAGTATTGGGCTTACCTTGATTTGAGGGAAATAAGAACCCTTAAGCTATATGTTATGTGAATTACGTGTGTAACGGCTTATATGCAAGGTGATGAGTGTATATATGCCATCAAAATAATTGTTTCCATGTCTTCTCGTATTTCCTGAATTATCTTATTCCATGCATTAACTGTTACATGCTTTAATTGCTTTTTATGCCGTAATTTGTTACTTGTCATTAATTATCTTGTATAGAACCGTTCGTCCCTTCCATGACTCTGTGATTAATTGCTACTTGACTGATTTTCTTACTTGCACACCTTAATTGTCACGTACTTGAGTTGTCTTGTTGCTTTTGTATTATTTGTAGCATTCCTTTGATTAGTACGTGGTTCCTTTATCGATTTGCTTTTATATCCTTTGATTGTAGAGATTCTTGTAAATGGAGCTATTAGATTGATTATGTTGATTGAAATTGTTTGTGTATCGGGTTGCACCCTGCAATGGTTGTGATATGGTGAAATAATGGAGGATTACATTGATTATGATGATATGGTGGGATCGGGTTGCGTGCTGCAACGCTTGTGCATATAATACTTGATATTGATAAATGATAATATGGTGTAATAAGGGAGGATTATGATATTGATTATGATGATATGGTGGGATCAGGTTGTGCACTGCAACGGATTACATACGTGATTCTTGATATTGATAAATGATGCTATGGTCAAATAAGGGAGGATTGTGCGTGTACGGTGGGATCGGGTTGCGCGACGCAACAAATTGTGTGTTGTACTCGTTGTTGTTATTGTTTAGTTTTCGACATTTTTATATGAAGTTACGAGATCTGTTATTCTAGGTTCTTTGATTGTAAGGTTGAGTTCATTTTCATAAATTAACTGCCTTACTTTTATTCCTATTTTCTTTCCATGTTATTATTATTATTACTGTGTACAGGTTATTGTAAGTGGCCCGCCTTAGCCTCGTCATTACTTCGTCAAGGTTGGGCTCTGCACTTACAGAGTACATGGGGTCGGTTCTACTCATACTATACTCTGCACTTCTTGTGCAGATTTCTTAGTGGGTCCTAGCGGCGTTCATTAGATTTGCTCGGATCCAGTTCTTGCAAAGACTGGAGGTACTGCATAGCGCTCGCAGCCCTGAAGTCCCCATCTGCATCACCTTAGTTGTTTATTTCGATTCAGACAGTTTTTTTTTATTCAGACTATTATTTGTAACAATCTAGACGGTCATGTATTCCTGACTCCAGTTCTGGGATTGTATTAGATATCGCCGTTTATTAGTTTATCTATTTCGTTTTATTCAGCTTATTGGTTTTCATTTGATTTGAACTGTTAAAAATGGTTAATAACTATATCTAACGTTGGCTTGCCTAGCAAGTGATTGTTAGGCGCCATCACGATCCCGAGGGTGAAAATTCCGGATCGTGACACCAAGTGTTGTCGTGACACCAAGTGTTGGGGGTAACTATGATTTGCATAGTTTAGATGTACAATTAATAATTCGTGTCAAGTTTAGAGGTTTTCATGTATTCTGCCAAATTTGAAAGGAAGGAGGTAATATATCAACATAAATTGGAGCTTTCGATTTTCTTCTTTTTAACAATCAAGCAAATATAACTATATTGATAGCAGCCTAAAAGTAGTTCCTTCCTAAGCTAGATATGAGTATGCCCTTGAAAGATTTAGCGTGTCTTTGGGTAAGTTTATAAGCTCGTTAATTTCAGCTTATAAACACTTGTGGTTTGACCGAAATTTTATTATTCTATCCTTAATATTTTTAATATCTCAAAACACCTTCTCAAAAAAAATCTTTAACTTCCTCTCATCCATATCTATCGTTCTTCGTTTTCCTTATAAAGATACTTTTAGTTAATAATTTTTTGTGAAGACTTTAAGAGTATTTTTGTTGTTTCATAGAAGAACAGTTTATTAATACTTTTTAATCAAATTCATAAAATGATTATCTTCAATTTTATCACTTATATTCAGACACATAAACTGCTTATTTATAAAAATTAATTTCCGCACTTAAAGGTGTTCAACACTAAATATGTATCAGCTATTTATAATTAACCAACCTAAATAACCTCTTAACTATTAATGTTCATGCAATTGTAATGTAAAAGTATCAATGTCAGGACCCCAAATCCCACCAAAGTTATGAAGGCGCCTGACACTACTTGATAAGCAAGACAACATTCATTAAGAAAGAATAAATTTAGATAACAAAAATAAATATTTACTCAACAGTTGAATAATTATTAATAACGAAAATCAATAGCGATAATACAACTAAAACCATACCACGATCTGGTGTCAATGAGCACATGAGCATTATAGAATTTAAATACAAAGTCTAATCCCAAGAATACAGAACTGTCTGAAAAATAGAACAATCATAATATAAACAAAGTGAAAGGGGACTTCAAGGCCTCCGAACGGAATTAGCAACTAACTCGAATCTCCAAGAAACTAATACGGGTACCTCCAGCTAATAATTTCTCCTCTCGGCATCACCCGGATCTACACATGAAGTATAGAGTATAGTGTGAGTACAATCGACCACATGTACTCAATAAGTAACAAACCTATCCTTGGGCTGATAGCAGTGACGAGTTTGGCTAATTTCAAATATTCAATACCAATAACTGATAACAACAATGATAGAATACTAACAGTAAAGAAAAGTTGTTCAAGCAATATTAAATTCAACCTTGTCACAAATAGTAAGAAAATAGCCGTGCTTTTCAAGAATAGCAATTAAGGCATAAATTTCTTCACATAAGACATTTAAACATGGTTTTATCAATTTAACAGTGATTCCAGTCCAACACATTAAATAAGGGCATCTAGTACCAATAAGCATGAGGGAAGAATCACAACTCGATACTTGTATGACAAGTAAACTTGCCAGAATCGACAATATTGCAGTCAAATCATCAAGTATATCAATCTCAGCACATGTGTAGTACCTAGAACCATTGCCTTCTCAGTCCATCACACACAATCAACACTCAACACTATACAGGTGCTTGACACAAGTCCCTCATCAAAGCACATATATGACCTTGCGCATGCGCCTATGGTTAAAACCTGACCCTAGAGGGGCGGGTCCATGCGCAAGCATTGATCGGATCTAAATCAACGATCGATATCACTTAGCCCAATAGGGTTCCTGGTGCACGCTTCACCTCATTATCAATATCACTTAGTCCAATGCAGGGCTTGGCGCACACATCACCTCAAAATCAATATCAAATCGGCTATATGGCCCAAGCTTAGTCATCAGCTGCTCAAGTCTCAATTATTCACATCTTACAATACTCAGCTCAACAATAATACACATATAAGGACATAAATAGCATATGAGATAATATATAAAGAATACATAGAGACAATCTTATAGTATGCGGATGTAGCATTGTGACTCAGAGTATGTCTACATTAAGGCAAATAGTTCATTATAGCATGAATAACCCTATCATGTCTCAAATAGATAAGAACATAGCCTAGATATAAATTCTAACATGAATAATAGCTCAAGTAACATACAAGTAGAGAAAACACGGATATACGAGGTATGATAGCAAAACAAGGGACATAATAGCCTAAGATCTACCCTATAATGAATCACCTCGGTGCACACACACACACCTGTCACCTAGCACGTGTGTCACCCCTAAATTATCTCAAATATCATAGCCAATGGGAAAATTATCCTCAAACCAAGTTAGATATGTTACATACTTCAAAGCGCGTGAATCAATACTCTAAAAAGCCTTTCTCACGCGAATCGGCCTATAAACGACTCGAATCTAGTCAAAATAACTCAATAATATCAAACACGGCTATAGAAATTGGTTCCAAGAAAGATCCAATCTTTATCAAATTACAAAAATTCAACTCAGGTCCGCACCCAGAAATCTGGCAAAAGTCACAAATTCCTATTACTCATTCCAACACGAGTCCAAATATACAAGTTTTATCCAAATATGACTCTGATTTGGGGTTCAAATCTCAAATTATCATTCTCTAGAACTTCTCACAAAAACCTCAATTTTCTCCATTAAATTTCATCAACCAAAAGCCAAAATCACTAATAAAATCATGAATAATAATCAAATCTGAGTCAAGAACATTCACCTAAACCAAGTGGATGAAAATCACCTCAAAAATTGCCTCAATCCGAGCTCTCAATCTTAAAATATGATAAAATAAGATAAACCCTCGATTAAATAAGTTCTGCCCACCGATCCTAACTTATGTGGCCGAACAGTCACTTTTGCAACGCCGCATCTGCGGCAAAATCCACGCAGATGCGGAAACCACTTAAGCCTCTAACTTCTGCTTCTGGGGGAAAAATTCTGCTTCTGTGGAGCCATTTCTGCGGGCATACAATACAAGCATACTTGCGTGTGCGCACCTTCGCTCGAAACTCTGCACCTGCGGAAACCACTCCCTTCCCTCATCCTTCGCATATGCGACCTCCTATCTGCATCAGCGGAATCGCACCTGCAAACAAAACCTCGTAGGTGCGGACCTGATTTGCCAAGTAGCTCCAAAATGTTCTGAAACAGAGGTCTTTTCTTCATCGTGAACGTGGAAGCTTCCTCGCGTTCGC
The DNA here is from genome assembly GCF_001879085.1 of Nicotiana attenuata. Classification (NCBI taxonomy): domain Eukaryota; kingdom Viridiplantae; phylum Streptophyta; class Magnoliopsida; order Solanales; family Solanaceae; genus Nicotiana; species Nicotiana attenuata. The sequence goes on from NW_017671665.1 coordinate 248,663, forward strand.
GAAGCACAAAAACTCTACTAACCAAAATCCTCTTACGCAAACGCGAGGGCCCTCTCGCGGACGCGTGCACCACTACGTGATCGCGTAGGCTAAAAGCCTGGATCCCCATCTGACTGTTCCTCTATGCGAACGCGAAGCAAGGTTGTATTGTGGTCGAGGTCCGGGCCAAACGGGCCTAAACGGGCCTGGTCTTAGGCGGGCCGGGCTTTGGCGGTCCAGGGCCAAACGGTCCCGGGCTTCACGGTCCCAATGGTTGGAACCGGCCCACGGCGATCCTAAGCCCGCATGGTCCCGGGCTAAATGGGCCGGGCCCACGGGCCTAACGGGATTTTTTGTTCCGGGCTATTTTTTTTTATTTTTTTTATCTAAGGCAATTTCTTGTAAACTATATATGTATATACTAATATAAATTTCTTATATATAGCTATATAAATATACATAGTATATATAATATGTATAGTATATATATATAATTATATATTAAAGTTTGCATTTAAAAAGTAAATTAACAAAAAAATAGTAAAACTAAATTTTCATGCATAATAAATTAATAATACTTCAAATTAATCTAACAAACTAAAACATTAAGCATAAATACTTCTAAATATAACACAAATAGTCGAAAAATCTTAAATACGAATTTCCGGATGACGCTCAAGACAATACTTTATATGCCTCCTTAAACTGCCTGTGCCAGACTCTGAACGAAAATTTAAGACTTGACCACAGTTCTTGCACTTTAATTTCTGACCTTCTTCATTTTCTTCTAGCACCTCAAAGTGTTGCCAAATAAATGAGCGCACTCTTTCCGTACGAGGCATGATTTAACTTGAGATTTGAGAATTGAGAATTTGAGATTGAGACTTGAAATCTTGAAAATTTGAGAATGAGAGAATGAGAGAAATTGAGATTGAGAAATGAGTATTGAGTGAAGAAATGAAGAAGAGGGGGGGAGGGGGTATTTATAGTTTTAGAGAAGGTTAGTTTTGTAAATTGAAAAAGTGTTAAAAATTAAAAAAAAATAGGCTATTTGTGCAATATTACCGTTGGCAACGGTCAGTGGGGCCCACCATTTCGAAAAATTAAATATATAGTGCCTTATATATAGCTTATATGTATTTTATATATATATATAAAAGCTATATATAAGGCACTATATATGTATGTTATATATATATATTGCCTTATATAATTTCTTGTAAATATATTATAGCTTATATAGAATTGTAAGTTAAATCTTCTAAAGAATCAAATTTAAAAACAAAAAAAAATTGCAAAGAGATATTCAAGGGAATGTCTTATAATTTTTATTATTACGACATTAACAAAAATGGCAATATCTTTCTTAATCTTCCTCCCCTCAATGGAATGAGCACAACAAGGTGCTAATACCACCATTAAAAGGAAAAAAAAACTGAAGAAGATGTGCCAAAGTACAAGTTACACCATAATCTACATAGTATCTCTAACAAATTTCATAAATCCTTCAAGGTTCGGAGGAAGTTTCGTTGATGGTGGCGGAAAAGAAGCTTGTTCATCACCGCTTCCGGGTGGCATTTTAGAAGGAAAACTATAGGGTAAGCATATAACAGTAACCATTTTTGCTAATTCTTCACGATCTTTATTTGGATCGTAATATAAAATGCCACCGGTCACAGTGTTAATTCCTGGTTGAACTAGATTTGAACCTGTACTAGGGTTAACCGTAGTATCTACACTTGTCCCCTCTAGCTGCGCTTTCATTTGTAAAAATCTAGCTTTATCTCTAGGGTGTGTCTTTATGAGTCTAGTCAAACTACCCGTACCGCTACGGTCTCCAGTAAATTTATGCGCCAGCAAACCCCCACAAGTTTTACACTTAGCCTTATTTTGTTCTCTTAATTGAATAAAAAAGTCCCAAACAAGTGATGTTTCGGGGCGTTTAGAAGGTTGTCTATTAAAAGTAGGGGTTTCTACAGGTGGGTAGGGCGGGGCATCAGTTGGGTTATTAGCAGGACTAGTAGGTGTATCATCTAAATCCGGTTGGGTTTCATCTACATCATCATTTTCCTCATCATTTTCAAAGATAGTTTCATTAGGATAAAGAGCATTCATAACTTCTTCATTTAATTGTTGACCTGGTGCAACATCATGGCAAAATTCACTATCGAAAAATTGAAAACAAGGGTTATCACTATCAAGAATAATAGGTGGAGGAGGACGGGTAACAGGTCTGGGTCGGGGAGCCGGGGGAAGGGTAGTAGCTTGGCGACTAGATTCACCAATTTTAGATTTTCCCTTACCACCAAATATTTTTTTCAAAGAAAAGGCCATATTAATTATAATTATACAAACTAAAACAAACAAAACTATATTCTTAAAACATAAGAGTTGGAACGAGTTTACCGAATTGACGAACAACTTTTTGAAAATTGAAAATCGTTGAAGACTTGAAGGCTTGAATACTTCAATTCACCAACTTCACATTCACGAAATTGCAATAATAAAGTAAGCAATTATAGAAGAAAATTAGATATAGATTGAGAGAGATTGATGAATTTGTAAGTAAAAATGAAAGAATGAGGGGGTATTTATAGTTGAGAATTGGGAAAAAGTGTAATTATATAAAGTTTGGGGTTAACATAATGTTTGGGGGCCAAATAGCTATTTTTTAAACTCCCAAACGGTTAGAATTTGATGGCCAACGGCTAGATTTTAAAAATTTGACCGTTGGTCATTTTTAAAAAAAAATTAAAAAAAAAAGCTGTTGAGGCTCGTTTGGCCTGGTTGAACCGGCCCAGGCCCGCCTTCCGGTCCCGGGCTCGTGGGCTATTTGGGTAGGATCGGCCCTCTACGAGCTTAATGCACCATTTGAGACCGGCCCGTTTGGCCCGCGGTCTCGAGCCGGTTCCGGGCTGGGCCCGGCCCACAGTACACTCTTAACGCGAAGCCCCTATAGCGAACGCGTAGACTCAATGCTCCGCAGCATCATGAACGCGGTAACCACATTGGACCGCGAAGGCAAAAATCCCAGTGATCTGTAACTCCTCTACGCGAACGTGGGAAAACCTTCGCGAACGCGTAGAAGGAAACCAGATGCACCAGATAACAGAACTTCAGCCATCTTCCAAAATCAATTTCCGATCCGTTAACCATCCGAAACTCATCCGAGGCCCCCGGGACCTCAAACAACCCTACCAATAAGTCCTAAAACATCATACAAACTTAGTCGAGCCTTCAAATCACATCAAACAATGATAAAAACACGAATCGCATCCCAATTCAAGCTTAATGAACTATAAAACTTCAAACTTCTACAACCGATGCCGAAACTTATCAAAACACGTCTGATTGACCCCAACTTTTGCACACAAGTCACATTTGACATTATGGACCTACTCCAACTTCCGAAATCAAAATCAGACCCCGATATCAAAAAGTCCACTCCCGGTCAAACTTCCTAAAAATCTAACTTTCGCCATTTCAAGCCTAATTCAACTACGGACCTCAAATTCACAATCCGGACGCGCTCCTAAGTCTAAAATCACCCAATAGAGCTAACGGAACTGATGAAACTCCATTTCGGAGTCATCTTCACACAATTCCAACAACGGTCAACTTCCTAGAACCTAAGCTTCCATTTTAGAGACTAAGTGTCCCAATTCACTCCGAAAGCAAAAGTAAATCGTCCAGGCAAGTCGCATAAGCATAAAATGATACAGGGGAAGCAGTAAATAGGGGATCGGGGCTAATACCCTCAAAACGACTGGTCGGGTCATTACATTATCCCCCTCTTAAAACAATCATCCGTCCTCGAATGAGCATAGAGACATACCTGAAGTGGTGAAAAGATGAGGATAACGGTTGCGCATATCATGCTCGGTCTCCTAAGTCGCCTCCTCGACCGGCTAACCCCTCCACTGAACCTTCACTGAAGCAATGTTCTTTAACCTCAACTTTTAAACCTGTCTGTCCAAAATAGCCACCGGCTCCTCAACATAGGACAAGTCTTTGTCCAACTGGACTGAGCTGAAATCTAATACATGAGACGTATCGACGTGATACTTCCGGAGCATAGAAATGTGGAACACTAGATGAACTCCTGCTAGGCTGGGAGGCAAGGCAAGCTCATAAGCAACCTCCCCAACTCGCCGCAACACCTCAAACGGGCCAATAAACCTTGGTCTCAGCTTACCCTTCTTCTCGAACCTCATAACACCCTTCATGGGTGAAACCTGGAGTAGGTGAATGCAACATCGCGAACCTTCCATCCGCATTACTCTTCTGTCTGGACTTGGCTGTACGAAGTCGATCCTGAATCACCATAACGTTCTCCAAAGCATCCTGAACCAAGTCTGTACCCAATAGCCTAGCCTCGTCTGGCTCAAACCAACCCGCTGGAGACTGACATCGTCTACCATACAAAGCCTCATACGGGGCCATCTGTATGCTCAACTCATAACTATTGTTGTAGGCAAACTCTGCTAGTGGAATGAACTGATCCCAAGAACCCCCCAAACTCCATCGCACATGCATGGAGCATATCCTCCAGTATCTGAATAGTGCGCTCGGACTGCCCGTCCGTCTGAGGGTCAAATGTCGTGCTCAACTCAATCTGAGTACCTAACTCATGTTGTATGGCCCTCCAGAACCGCCATGTAAACTACGTACCCTGGTCAGAGATGATAGATACCGGCATGCCATAAAGTCTGACAATCTCGCGGATATAAACTCGAGCCAGCTGCTCGAAAGAATAAGTAGTCATCACTGGAATAAAATGGGCTGACTTGGTCAACCTATCCACAATCACCCAAATTGCATCAAACTTCCTCTGAGTCCATGGGAGTCCAACAACAAAATCCATAGTGATCCGCTCCCATTTCCACTCTAGAATCTCTAGCTTCTGAAGCAATCCGCCTGGCCGTTGATGCTCATACCTCACCTGCTGGCAATTTAGGCACCGAGCTACATACTCTACTATGTCCTTCTTCACACTCCTCCATCAATAATGCTGCCTTAAGTCCTGATACATCTTCGCGGCACCCGGGTGGATGGAGTACCGCGAACTGTGAGCCTCCTAGAGAATCAACTCACAAAACCATCTACATTGGGCACACATAGCCTGCCCTGAATCCTCAATGAACCATCATCCCCAATAGTGACCTCCTTAGCATCACCGTGTTGAACCATGTTCTTAAGGACAGACAGATGAGGGTCATCATACTGACGCTCCCTGATACGATCATAAAGAGAAGACAGAGAAACCACATAATCCAAAACTCGACTCGGCTAAGAAATATCCAATCTAACAAACTGGTGTGCCAAGACCTGAACATCCAATGCCAATGGCCTCTCTGCTGCTAGTAGATATGCTAAGCTACCCCAAACTCTACGCCCTGCGACTCAAGGCATCGGCCACCATATTAGCCTTCCCGGGATGGTATAAAATGGTGATATCATAATCCTTAAGCAGCTCCAACCACCTCCGCTGACGCAAGTTAAGATCCTTCTGTTTGAACAGATGCTGCAAACTCTAGTGATCGGTGTAGATTTCATAAGGACACCGTACAAATAGTGCTGCCAAATCTTCGAGGCATGAACAATAGCTGCTAACTCAAGGTCATGAACAGGATAGTTCTTCTCATGCACCTTCAGCTGTCTAAATGCGTAAGCAATCACCCTACCGTCCTGCATCAACACCGCACTGAGACCAATCCGCAACGCATCACAATATACAGTATAAGACCCTGAACCTGTAGGCAATACCAATACTAGGGCCATAGTCAAAGCTGTCTTGAGCTTTTGATAACTCTCCTCACGCTCCTCTGTCCACCTGTACGGAGCACCCTTCTGGGTCAGCCTGGTCATAGGCGCTGCAATAGATGAGAAACCCTCTACAAATCGACGATAGTACCCCGCCAAACCAAGAAAACTCCGGATCTCCGCAGCTAAGGATGATCTGAGCCAACTCTACACTACTTCAACCTTCTTCGAATCCACCTTGATCCCATCACTCGACACTACATGACCCAAAATGCCGCTAAGTCTAGCCAAAACTCACACTTTAAAATTTTTGCATATAACTTCTTTTCTCTCAAGGTCTAAAGCGCAGTCCTCAAGTGCTGGTGATGATCATTCCGACTCCGGCAGTACACCAAAATGTCGTCAATAAACACAATGATGAATGAGTCAAGATAGGGTCGGAATACACTGTGCATAAAGTGCATAAATGCTGCTGGGGCGTTGGTCAGCCCAAATGACATCACAAGGAACTCGTAGAGACCATACCGAGTACTAAAACCAGTCTTGAGGATATCTGGCTCCCGAATTTTCAACTGATGATAGCCTGAACGCAAGTCAATCTTGGAGAACACTCTGGCACCCTGTAACTAATCAAATAGGTCATCAATATGAGGCAATAGATACCTGTTCTTCACCGTAGCTTTGTTCAACTGGCGATAATCGATGCACATATGCATAGAACCATCCTTCTTCTTGACAAACAAGACTGAGCATCCCAAGGTGACACACTGGGTCGAATGAAGCCCTTATCCAGCAACTCCTGTAACTGCTCATTCAACTCTTCAACTCAGGCGGAGCCATACGATATGGAGGAATAGAGATGGGCTGAGTATCTGGCGACAAATCAATACCGAAGTCAATATTTTGATCGGGCGGCATGCCCGAAAGGTCCGCTGGAAATACATCTGGATAATACCTCACTACTAGAACTGACTCAACTGTAGGGGTATCAATACTGACATCTCTCACATAAGCTAGATACGCATCACACCCCTTCTCAACCATTCGTTGAGCCTTTAACAATGACATAACTCTGCTGGGAGTATAATTTAAGGTTCCTCTCCACTCTAAACGCGGTAATCCTGGCATAGCCAGCGTCACGGTCTTGGCGTGACAATCAAGAATAGCATAATGTGGCGACAACTAGTCCATGCCCAAAATAATATCAAAATCTACCATACTGAGCAATAATAAATCGACTCTGGTCTCAAAACTACTAAGAACAACCAAACACGACTGATATACACGGTCAACAATAGTAAAATCTCCCACAGTTGTAGACACATAAATAACACTCAAAGAATCACGGGATACGCCCAAATATGGAGCAAAATAAGATGACACATAGGAATAAGTGGAGCCTGGATCAAATAAGACAGACGTATCTCTATGACAGACCAAAACAATACCTATAATGACAGAGTCGGATGTAACTGCCTCTGTATGAGTAGGAGAGAAAAATATCTGGTCTGGCCTCCCTCTCTAGGGCGACCTCTACTTGCCCGACCTCCACCTCGAGCTGGTTGAGCAGGTGGAGTGGTAGTTGGTGTTGTGATCATAGTCTGGGGATTCGGTGGAGCACGCGGTGCCTTAGTAGTCTGTGGAGGCACCCCTCCTAAGTCTGGGGAAATCCCTCACCATATGGAGAGTGTCGCCACACTTAAAACAATAAGTTCCAGACTCTCGAGACCTCTTTCCCTCCCTCTTCTCTCTCTCTCTCCCGAGTTAGCATACCCTCCAATCTCCTAGTAATCCCCACAACCTGCTGGTATGCAATATCCGTCTCCAACTCTTTGGCCATGCTAATTCTAATAGTGGGGTTGAGCCCCTCGATAAATCGACGGACCCTCTCTCGAACCGTAGCAACCAAGGCTGGTGTATGCCTAGCCAAATCACTGAAGCGAACTGCATACTCTGACACAATCATAGACTTCTAGTGCAACTGCTCAAACTCGGTGCGCCATGCATCTCTGGAACTCTAGGGAACATACTCTCAAGAACATATCCGAGAACTGAGTCCAAGTGAGGGAATCTGCCTCGGACAGACTACCCAACTCATAAGCATGCCACCACTAATAGGCCGCTCTTCTAAGCTAGAACATAGTGAAATAAACCCCACTCGACTCCGGTACACCATAGTACGGAGGATACGGTGACACTACTTAAGAAAACCCTGGGCATCCTCTGACGCCGAGCCACTGAAAGTAGGAGGGTTGTACTTCTTGTACCGCTCGAGCCTGAGTTGCTCCTCCTCAAAAACTGCCGCCCCTACCCTCGGGCCGAATTGGGGCTACCGGCTGCACTGGTATGACCTCTGGAACCTAGTCAACTTGAACCCGTTGCTCTGGGGTGCGGGCGGCGGGAGTCTGTGCTCCTCCCCCGGCCTGAGATGTGGCAGGAGCAAGTGGAATCAACCCTGCCTGAGCTAGAGTACCGAACATGCTCAGGAACTGTGCAAGGGTCTCATGAAGAGCTTGTGTAGTAACAGGCGTCTCAGGTGCCTACGCTCCAACTGGAGCTACTAGTGGCTCCTCTCTAGCATCTCGTACGGGTGCTCTAGTTGCACCACGTGAACGTTCTCGACGTCTACCCCAGCCTCTCACAGCTCTAGCAGGGGGCTCGGGTGCCTGGTCACCAGATCCGGCTATACCTGTCCTCACCATCTGTGAGAGAATAGAAGACGGAAGTTTAGAATTCCGGAGTCAACAATTTCGCATGACAAGGAATCAAAGAAGTGACATTTTCCTAACAGTTACATAGTCTCCCGAATATAAGTACAGACGTCTCTGTACCAATCCGCGAGAATCTACTAAACCTACTTGTGACTCATAAAACCTATGAACGTAGAGCTCTGATACCAACTTGTCACGACCCAAATCTCCATCCGTAAGATATCGTGACGGCACCTAGTCTCTAAGACTAGGTAAGCCTAACAGTTGCGGAATAACGGAAAAAACGGCTAAACCTTAGCAACATATATATATATATAAAGCTGGAAAATTGCCGCTCGACATATACAAGTAAAACCAACAACTCTGAGTATAAACATCTCCCAAAGACCCGGTAGTCACAAGTCACAAACTCTAAGGAATTGTCCTAACTGTCTCTATACATCAGTATCTTGGAAAAATAAAGAAGAAACGACATAAAAGGATAAGGAGGGGACTCCGAGGTCTACGGACACTGGCAGATATACCTTCAAGTCTCCGTAGCAGCAGCACGACTCTCTACTGATAGCGGGGCTGGTAGGAGATACCTAGGTCTGCACACAAACATGTGCAAGAAGAGTAGCATGAGTACACCATAATGGTACCCAGTAAGTGTCAAGCCTAACCTCGGGTAGAGTAGTGACGAGGTCAGGCCAGCGCCCTACTGGGTTATAATAATTAAAGCAGAAGATATACTAATATAATGAAAGAATGAGAATTTAATAGCGAGGAATACAAAAAAGGAAACTACACAGCAAATAAGAGGTAAACAACAGGACGCTCTCGAGGTACCGCCTTGTAGTCCTAAAAGTAAATGCTCAACAGGGGATCTCCTGAGGTACTGCCTCGTAGTCCCAAAAGTAAATATGCAATGGGGATCTCCCTAGGTACCGCCTCGTAGTCCCAAAAGTAAATATGCAATGGGGGTCTCCCGAGGTACTGCCTCGTAGTCCCAAAAGTAAACTCACAGCTCGAAACCGATGGAAACAACAATTAACAGCAAGAAATCCTACAGTCTAAGACTAAATACGAATCAAGAAAAAAGCAGGAATTCAACTAAGCATGCTGCACAGATTGAAAATAAGCATTTAAGACACGTAGACATATGATATTAGGCAAAACAGGATAACTACACATGTTGGGATGACTCATTTAAGATATAACAGATTATTGTTCAGTAAAAATCAGATTTCAAACAATTAGCACGTGTATGCACTCGTCACCTCGCGTAATCCTAACATATGGTAGAATCCCTATAAAAAAGGAATGCAAAGCTGTAACATATCTCATTTCTCATCCCATCCCATAATTAATGTCTACAAGTTCTCCATTTTGTTAAATTTACATTTTCAGTATAAACCCATTAGATTATTACTATTTCAATCTCCATCTTGGTCTCTAAAAATTCTCCTTCGCCTTTCTATTTATATTATCCTTCAACACTTCTCAACAAATAATTCATTATGTATCAATTTCTTCTTCTCCTGTAAGGGAAATATTCTTCAAATAAAATCACCCAAAATGGTGATGGATTATTTATTATATACCAATTTCATAAATATTTATATTTTATAATATACTGTATACTATATTTATTAGTAATATATACCGCATAAACTAAAGGGATAATATACAATTAAGGTATGTTGTATTACATACTATATCAATGCCATATAAGTTTATATTATATAATATATTTTATACGATATATATTACCAATATACATCAGATTTTTTTTTTCTCAATGATTACATCAAAAAACTAAAAGTGATATAATACAATGAAGATATATTATATTGTGTACTTATATACCATTTTCACATTACTTTAAGTTATATAATATATTATATATTATATATTATATATTATATTAATTATTAGCATGCATCGGATACATATTAATAATAGTAGAAGAGGCTTGGGATATTGGATATACTTGAATCCTTTTAATGGAGAAATTGGGGAAGAACTAATATGGCTAGATACATTTTAGGTGAGAGAGAATCTCAAGAGAGAGATATAAGGATACTTTTAGATGAGAGAATCTCAAGAGAGATATACTATCACGACCCAAAATCCACTAGTCGTGATGGCACCTAACCCAACCTGCTAGGTAAGCCAACTTCTAACTATTCAATTTTAATAATATTAATTAAACAATTAAATAAAGGAAATTTTCTGAATCTTTTATATTTCCCAAGGACTGGTAGTACAAATCATGAGTTTCTAAGATTAGAATTTACAAAGCTGATATGAAACAAATACATCTTATGTTTGAAGTACATAACAGAGTTTTATAAATCTATGGATACCATGAACAAGAAGCAGCCACAACCGGAACGCAGGTACATCTCCCAATTCAGCTCCCATCGAACTCAGCAACATCGGCATCCGAAGTCTGCACGCAATGTCCAGGAAGTGTAGTATGAGTACAACCGACCCCATGTACTCAAAAAGTAACAATCCTAAACTTAGATTGAAAGCAGTGACGAGCTGGAACATAGGTCGGGTCCAACACAAATAATCAACAACAGTTCGTACAACGTAGAGCATACAAACAACGAAATAATCTCAGAGGTAAAAATGTTTAGCTTTTGCACAGTTTTCCAAAAATAGTTCCACTTTTCAAGAATATCAGTGAAAACCCAAATCCTTTATCGAAATCATCGAAAAATTATGAGATAGTTTGAAAACTGTAATTTTTCTGAAAGATCATTTCCACAGTAAATAAAAATGTTTCATTTCCTTTGCAAATAACCGTGTGAAATGCCATTGTACGCCCGCATACCAATGTGTATAAAAAGTCATGAATGATGTGATACCATACAGCATGAGGAAAAATGTGTCTCTATGCATGTATATCATATATGCATGCCAATGCCATGTATCTCAGAGATGGATCATGTACTCACACTCTCAGAGTAATAAATCTCATTGTCTCACACTTTTCACTCATCATACTCAACCACTCGGTACTATATATGGCCCATACGGTCCAGGGAAGATCCATTCCGGAACATATACAACACTGACTATAAGTCACCCAGCACCGAGGAAAGGCTATTCCGGCTCCATGGAGAAGATCCATCTCCAGGTATATATATAAAATCTCAACCACTCGGTACTGTATATAGCTCATACGGCCCAGGGAAGATCCCGGAATATATACATCACTGACCATCAATCTCCAGTACCAAGGAAACAGGCCAATCCAGCCTCATGGAGAAGATCCATCTCCATACCAAGGGAAGATCCATCCCTGAATATAATCAACCGCCTGAATGTCTACCGCTTCTCCAATATACGATCATCCTTCGAGGAATACTTCTATAACTTTTTCTTCGCCACAAAGCAAGATTTGAACATCAGCAGTCGATCAAACAAGAGAGTGCCGCAATACCAATGAGTATCCATAGCCAAAACACATTGCTCCTTCTGAAATGTATACTCTCGTCAAGCCATACTAAACAGCAATGTCATTTACTTAGTCATCTGAAACCGTCCATGCTGCCTAGATATTTATGTCCTTCCCTTCAAAATCGAATCGTGACCTTGCACATGCCAATATCGATCCCACACAACGCACCGCATATACCATGCCATCATATGAAAAAAAAATACGAGAACTTCAGAATCCACTCCGAGTCACAAGCAACTACATACTCAACTAGCCAAGAACTTTCCATTTGATCCCATCTAGGAGAAAATCACTATACATCACATGCTCCTCACACCAGTAGAAAATATACATCTCTAACCGTGGTAGAAACCATCAAAAACTCTTCGAACCCCATTTGCACAAACCAAACGGTCAGGACTGAATCCCTCTAATTCAACCAAGCTACACAAGTCAACAAAACCCCAAGAGAATTGCCACAAAGCACCTGTAGAAACCCACCACATCATGAGCACCCCAGGAACCGATCATATCCATTACCATGTCGATCCAACCTACTACCAAGTTGTCCTATTTCTCTGAGTTACTTCTAAATTACCTTCAAATTGATATTTCTCCTAGCCATAATACCACAATCCTCAACCAAACTTACCACGCAAGACCCCTAGCATAAAACCACACCGCCCTAAGGCTCATAAGCCTTTGAATGCTCTCTTAAGCACCCCAAAAGTACCACAACCGAGATATCCACTCTAGAGAGACCTTCTGTGAATTTAAAATTGTTCATCTTAGCTTCCTAATACTAAAATGTAAAATGCATAACGATGTAGAAATACTGCCAGCCTAGACACCATCCAATGTAACTCTCAACTTCTAGCCACATACAAATCCGTAAAAATTCTCAATTGCCACATATAAATCTTGAATTCATTAACACAATTCTCGAGAGTCATCCACTCTGCTCAAATCTCAATTAGACTGATCAAACGGGCCGAACAACCTGTGCCCCATTAGCACTCCAACACCCAAGGAAGTAACCCATTCTTCTAAGTAGTCAAGCAATTTCCTACTCCATACACGTTACATCCCTTACAAACAACAACTAAATCATACAATGTTTCTCAGATACCCATAAAGCATAACACAACCCTTATCCAAAATTTTCTTTACTCGAGTCATCCTCGATCTCAACCTTTGTAAGCCATAATTGATTCACCAGTATGCCTCAAACTGGAACCAATACAACACATAACCGTGCAATTAACCGATCAATAGCGGACTCCCCTACTTGGCTCAAAGCCATAGATCAAAACACACAATAGCTCTCAATGCCCATACTCTATTACTGTCATAATGCCATAGTGAGATTCAACTAAATCCTTCATAAGCTCATGCAAAACAACCCATCTAATACCTCAAATCATGTGCAAATCTCGTATTCATCCTCGTAACAGTCAAGCCAACTCTCATAAGCGATCAAAACTCAAATTGCAGCACATATAATTCACTGGTAAAAGAGGACTCGTTACCAAACAACATAGGGATCACACACCCTCAGGACACCCGCAGGAGATAACCCACCTGCTTCGCCTAAAACTAACATGTCTTTATACCCTTCAACCATCATAAACATTACGCAATCACTTAATCTTCCTGAGTCTGAACTCATATCACGACATGAAATCTACTTTACTCCTCAACTAAACAACATGAAAAGATCCTTCCACACACCCATAACTCGGGGCTATACATCAAATCAAGGTGGAAATCAAGCACCAAATAGTTCTTTCTACACCTCATGCAAACCATTCTCGTCACAGTCAAATCATATGAATACATCTCGCAGTCACATCATAACTATCACGTAGCCATCCAGTCATCAATTCCACTAATAGGGACACTACCGGACAATAAATCTAAAAGCATATGCTCACACAATCAACACCTCAGTGCTCAAACTACATTCAAAACCCGGCCTCAAGTCCTCCAGACTGGCCCATCATCAACACACAAAATCACAACTCGCACCTCATCTAGGGAGTCACAAGTTGTCGATGCACAGCTGATACCGAGCGCTCATGTGTGCATACAAATGCGTGGAAGGAATTCAAAGGATTATGCTATAAGATGAATCAATTGCGCACGATAAGGAAAGAAAGATGGGAAGTATATCCTAAATTCCCTGTAGCCTCTCGAAGATAGGTATGGATGTCATCATACCGATCCGCAAGACTCTACTAGACACTTGCTCATGACTTGTAGAACCTATGAACCTAGGGCTCAGATGCCAATCTGTCACGACCCAAAATCCACTAGCCGTGATGGCACCTAACCCAACCCGCTAGGTAAGCCAACTTCTAACAATTCAATTTCAATCATATTTATTAAACAATAAAATAAAGGAAATTTTTTGAATCTTTTACATTTCCCAAGGACTGGTAGTACAAATCATGAGCTTCTAAGAATAGAGTTTACAAAGCTGATATGAAACAGATACATCTTCTATTTGAAAAGTACATAAACAGAGTTTTATAAATCTACGGCTACCATGAACAAGAGGCAACCACAACCGGAATGCAGGTACATCTTCCAATTCAGCTCTCTTCGAACTCAGCAACATCGGCATCCGAAGTCTGCACCAATGTGCAGGAAGTGTAGTATGAGTACAACCGACCCCATGTACTCAAAAAGTAACAAGCCTAAACTTAGTTTGAAAGCAGTGACGAGCTGGAACATAGGTCGGGTCCAACAAAAATAACCAATAACAGTTCATACAACGTAGAGCATATAAACAAGGAAATAATCTCAGAGGTAAAAATGTTCAGCTTTTGCACAGTTTTCCGAAAATAATTTCTCTTTTCAAGAATATTAGTGAAAACCCAAATCCTTTATTGAAATCATCAAAAAATTATGAGATAGTTTGAAAACTGTAATTTTTCTGAAAGATCCTTTCCACAGTAAATAAAAATGTTTCATTTCCTTTGCAAATAACCGTGTGAAATGCCATTCTACGCCCGCATACCAATGTGTGTAAAAATTCATGAATGATGTGATACCATACAGCATGAGGAAAAATGCGTCCCTATGCATGTATATCATATATGCATCCCAATGCCATGTATCTCAGAGATGGATCATGTACTCACACTCTCAGAGTAATCAATCTCACTGTCTCACACTTTTCACTCATCATACCCAACCACTCGGTACTGTATATGGCCTATACGGCCCAGGGAAGATACACTCAATTGTTCTTCTCATTAGTGACAATGATGATGAGAAGGCAATGGCATGTGTTTAAAATAGTGATGGTGTAGGTAGGAATTTAATATTTCCTAAGTAGATAAAAGAAGAGCTTATAGAGGAATTCTGTACTTCATTTTCCATGAGGAAAAGAAGTTTAATTGAGAGTGACAAGGTTACGGATCAGACTTGGAAGAAAGATGAGCACAAAACTTCCTATGATCTTTGTCATCATAGAGTCTTATGATCCACGTTTTATGGGAACTGCGACGACCAATGGAAAACCTTCCGTCTTCATCAACCTTGTCACTCTCAATTAAACTTCTTTTCCTCATGGAAAATGAAGTACATAATTCCTCTATAAGCTCTTCTTTTATCTACTTAGGAAATATTAAATTCCTACCTACACCATCACTATTTTAAACACATGCCATTGCCTTCTCATCATCATTGTCACTAATGAGAAGAACAATTAAAGGCACATTCCACCAGGTACTGTGTCTTAGTTATTCTTGGTGGAAGTTCCTTTGCATGTCTAATAACGTCATCAACCTCTTCTACAAGAACAAAACCTAAAAACTAAAAGTTATATTCATATCCTACGAGATTAAACATAAACTAAAGGTTCAATACATATGCTAAAGGTTCAATACATATGCTAAAGTTTCAATTTATATCCTAAAAGTTCAACTCATATCCTAAAAGGTTCAATTCATATCCTAAAAATTCAACTCATACATAAAAGCTTCACTTTATATCCTAAAAGTTATATTCATATCCTACGAGATTAAACATAAACTAAAGGTTCAATACATATGCTAAAGGTTCAATACATATGCTAAAGGTTCAATTTATATCCTACAAGTTCAACTCATATCCTAAAAGGTTCAATTCATATCCTAAAAATTCAACTCATACATAAAAGATTCACTTTATATCCTAAAAGTTCAACTCATATCCTAAAAGGTTCAATTCATATGCTAAAGGTTCAATACATATGCTAAAGGTTCACTTTATATCCTACAAGTTCAACTCATATCCTAAAAGGTTCAATTCATATCCTAAAAATTTAACTCATACATAAAAGCTTCACTTCATATCCTAAAAGTTCAACTCATATCCTAAAAGGTTCAATTCATATCCTAAAGGTTCAAGACAATACAAAGATTCAAGGTTATAATTCAAAGTTTAGGGTTATAATTCACAAGAAAAAATCATAAACCCTAAAAGTTTAGGGTTTCTTCTCTTCTAACCATTTCATCCCCAAATTAGTAGGTAAAACTAAATTAGTAGCTACTAACAATTATCATAGATTTAATTTAGCTAAGAACAATTAATTTTTACAAATCAAACTAGAAGGAATTAAACAAAATCAGTGTATTTCGAAAAAAACAAAGAAAGGAGAGAGAAACCTACCTGGACAGTGGAGGACACCGGCGGTGGAGCAGCTGCCACCGGCGGGCATCAGTGGAAGCGGTGGCGCCGCTGCTGGAGGGAGACGGAAGGGGAGGGGGTGTTTGAGAGTGAGAGAGAGAAGAGAGGGATTGGGGAAAAGTTTTGAAGAAAATAAGAGAATGGGAGGGGAAACCTGTAACGACCCGGCCGGTCGTTTTTGGAATTTACGCCCCGATCACCCATTAAATGCTTCCCCTAAGTTCATTTCTGCTTTTTTGGTTTGCCGGGACGTTCGGTGTTGGGATTCGGAGTGTTTTGGGACACTTAGTCCCTAAATGAGAGCTTAAGAATTGAAAAATGGTCCGTAATCGGAACAGTGTGAAGAAGACCTCGGAATGGAAATCCGATGGTTCCGTTAGCTCCGTTAGGTGATTTCGGGGTTGGGAGCGTGTTCGGAATGTATTTTGGAGGCTCGTAGCTCATTTAGGCTTGAAATGCCGAAGTTTGAATTTTTGAAGTTTCCGGTCCGATAGTGAGTTTTTGATCCGAGGGTCGGATTGGAATTCCGGAAGTTGCAGTAGCTCCGTCATGTCATTTGGGATGTGTGTGCGAAATTTCAGGTCATTCGGGCGAGGTTTGGTTTGGTTTTTGATCGAAAGTGTGTGTTGTTGGAATTTGAAGTTCTTAGGCTAGAATCTTTGATTAATTCGTGT
>NW_017671666.1:0-1198 GCF_001879085.1 Nicotiana attenuata
CACGGCTTCCGATCACCGTCCCGTGAGTTCTTACATGTATAGAACGAATTACCATGAATTCACATCAGAATAAATGTATGAAAGAGAGCAGTAAACTCACCTTACTTGTTGGATAACTCAGCCCTTATCTTGGTTCTTCAAATTCTAGGGTTTACCCCCAATTTTGAACTTGAAAGAGAGGGAAAATCAATTAGGGTTTGTGGATAATTTTTGGGAGGAAGTTTGCAGGGGTTTAGGCCTGGTTATTTGTGAAATATAATGAGGGATATATTGCAGGAGATAAGCCTTTTAATGGGCTCTTTGTCTGACCCGAAATTGCCTCTTTTTGGGCTATCATTTAAACAAGTAGGTGACCCACCTACTTGTCACTTAGCAGCTTGTGCAGTCTCGCAAAAATGTCTATGTATCTATACTCCAATGTCGTATTGATAAAAGGTTTAATGCGTTGGAAACTAGACTCATTGATCTTCAATTTTGTGGGTAGATCACCCCGTAATTCCAAGTATATTGGGAGACAAGCTTAATAACATTTGACCTAAAGTTTAAGTAAAACTATGAACCTAAGTTGCAACAACTCTTGTCGACTTTTGTTTCATAACTCGTTTGACTTCAAGACTATGATACGGATATTTTATGATTCATATACCTTAAAATACAACCTCTTGAGAGTATTAAGCACCCCTAGGTTTACCCAAAAATACGGCTGACAACATCCTTGATTCGTTTAACTTCTAATACTTGTTAACCACCCTTATACACCTTTGTATCATTTAAGACCAATAGGATTAATCTCTTATCATCTCAAAGATAATCTCTTCATGGATTTACGTCGACGACCTTATGGCATGAACTAACGTATGTGAATATGGGTTGTAACAGTATATCAGTATGTTACCTACGTACGTTAAGGATGTTGAGTCGAGGAGTATTGATTAAGCTATTGCCCTACCAACCTAAAGTCATTAAGTGAGTCAAATCAAAAAAAATATACTCATTGTATATGTACATCCATATTGAAGAATTCTCATAAACATGGTCTTAATAAGATGTGAGTCACAAAGACTTGTGTGTACCTACTCCTTGAAGGAGTCGTATTGTTCGTGAATCCACTCTATTACAAATTCTCTTATTTACATCCTCTTGTGGAATTAAGTTCTATAAATACGTCCTTGAATGGAGTTATAACTCTAGGATTAAT